>NW_020210305.1:1557788-1600890 GCF_003070985.1 Temnothorax curvispinosus
ATTATCGATCCACACTAAGAATATCAATAAGAAGTCATTCGTTCCATTTGCACCGTTATGCAGAACGTGTCACGTGCAACGTATCTAATATTAGCTTCAATCAGTGGCAATAAAGAAGGAAATAACGTCACGAATACACGTGCAATACTTTATCTTGCACATGTGACGATTCTCTTCGCGAATATATAAAGGTACCTTAATCCCAAACGATGGGACTCGTCTACTCGCGCGAACGTCGTCGTTAGCTCACGAAATCTGTTGCAGTTCGCCGAGAGTATCGTAAAACTGTAACGCATGACTTGGCCAATACACGCAGTAAGACATTAATTCACTTTAACATATTTTACGACGACATTATTATGCATTTCTGGTTAGAAGCGCACATTCTTTCGCGATAAATAGCATCGCAATACCAATCGGTTTTGCGATCGGAATGAGGCAACGCTCGGAGTGCGAACCACGTATTTAAAGGCAGAATAAATCGATATTTCAAAAAAGGCGAAATTATTTCTGTTCTCCAAATATCCGCTCGTGTGCCGACAATGCGCGAGATCGAGACTCAGAAGGTTCTCCAGGACGAGCAGTGCTTCGAAATAATTCGCAAGAAGCTGCGACAGGACGCGATGGATAGCTTCTCGCTGGTCAACTTCGAGATCGTGCCGATAGATGAAGTGAACGGTTTTTTAGGCCAATACTTTACTCTAAGAGCCACCGTGGCCTGTCCGAAATCACCGCTGGAGACGAGGAACATCAACTTTTTCACCAAGGTGCCGCCGCCGATCAGCAGCCCGCTTTACGATTTAACTCAGGCGTACGGTACGTTTAAGAAGGAAGTGGCTCTCTACACTACGGTATTCCCGGAAATGCTGGGCGGTCTTGACAAGGGATGCATCCCGGAATGTTTCCTCGGGATCGAGAACGACGTGATCGTCCTCGAGGATATGGCTCATAGCGGCTATACGATGACTGACAAGACCACGCCTTTCGACTTTGAGCATTGCGAGATTCTGATAAAGATGCTCGCCAAGTTTCACGCGAAATCCTTCATCTTTGAGCAGCAGTATAAGAAAACTTTGCACGACGAATTTTCTCATTGCATGCACGAGACTCTCTGGCCGTGCGCGGACGACAAAGCTAAGGCGATGGTCGACGCCGCCGTAAAAGGCATCGTCTCGATGATTGACTTACTACCTGAATTAAATGATGATCGGCGCAGTGATTTTAAAGAAAAAATCGTGAAATTATGTGCAGATCACACGGACAGACTATCACCGTCGGTGAAACACAAGAACGTGCTATGCCACGGTGATTTATGGGCAAACAATATATTGTTTAAGTACGATACCGATAAGAGACCTGTTGAATGCTGCCTCATTGATTTCCAACTGGCAAGGTAACTATATGTGTACTTCTTGAAATATAAAAAAAAAGAAATAAGTTTTGTACTTGCGTAAAAAGTTTTAGATATAAATCTAATTTTTCGATTAGCCATAATTTTGTAAATTATCATTTTAGTAATCATAAGAGTATATAAGAGTAAAGCAAAGACGATTATAATTCTTATTAATTTTTTACATCGATGCAAGGTACAATCCACCAGCGCACGACATATTGTGTTTTCTCCAATTCACAACTACGCGGAAGCTACGAGAGGAACATAGCGAGACGCTTTTTAGACTCTACCACGATTCTATGGCGATAGTCATGAAAGAAGCTGGTCTTAATATATCAGAGATTTTCTCTTGGGACGAATTTGCTGAATCCATTCGAGATTTACGTATAATGTGCCTAATTCACGGTATACTAAATACACCGATCATGCTGCTGGAACCTAACACGGCCAGTAAATACTTTGCCGAGAAACCGGAGCTCCTTGAAAGTATTCTGTACGTTGACAGAACGCCACTCATTTGCGAGCAATTCAAGGAAGCACCGAAATATCGTGCCCGTATGATAGACAGCTTATTAGAATTGTACGATTATGTAACTGGTTAACTACCACACGACATAATCGAGCTGTAAAAGGATAACAAAGTAGTCAAACTTCCTCACTAAAGTATTACCAGACGTAAAGCTCAAGAAAAATGTATTTTAGATTTAAGACAAATAAACAGAAGGTCTTGATATTAATAGATATTCTTCAACAATAATAAGATAGACATCTTGACATTAATATTTTCAATAAAATATAATAAATGTAATGTTATACATGTGCAACATAAATAAAGCGTAATCATCGTGCTTGACTTGCAAATATAAAACCTTTTTCTTTAGATTTATAAAATTTTGAAAACATTTATAAATAGAGAATAATGATGATATTCTAGAATAACGAATTATTATTGCGTTAACATGATTCTGTATAGTGCGAGTACTTACTTTTTACGTGTAAGGTTTCAAGCAATTATTAATAGCAGTTATATCAGTAATTTGTTCCACATGTAGTGATAACTTTGCGACATTGCAAACTAACTCTGGATATTTGTTAAAATATTCTATTAACAAATTTTGAAATATTTTCAATAGTGACGTGCTATCTTTTCTTATTTTTAAGAAATTTTGATTATTTTAATGTCGTAATTATTGATCATGAGCGTGTAAACATTTACGTATACTTTCTTAAATGTAGATTGCATGTGATATTATTAATAACTGTGATATCTGATAAAGCATATTATTATATGGTTATCATATAGAATAAAACTAAATCGATGTTCTTGTTGACAATAAAAATAAAGAAACATTTAAAAAATTTATTTTATACTTACCTCTTAAATTTTATCATTGCTTTCAAATGTAAAGAGTTGATAAATGAAATAAAATTTATATTTTAACGCATTTAATAGATGCATTTAATAAATTAAAATAAGAGTCAAAAAGAATGTAGAATGTCGGATCCAATCAACAAATAAATCTGCTGAATTAATGCAGTATCTAGCTGCATTAGAGTAAAGAAGTTATAAAATTTAACTTTTTCATACAAATTATTAAAAATTTTTAAATCAAATGCATCTATATAATCTTAATTTTTCAGGAAAAAGACTTTCCATAAATAATAATATAGAATATATATTTAAGTACTTTTACTTTGATCTATCAACCGTTAGAAATATTTAATACATGCTAATAAGCAACATGCAATTCGCCAATAATAAAATAAATATATATTGCAATTCCTGGTGGTAACTTAAAAATAATCCTCTTTTTAAAATTGCAACACTTCTTCACTGAACTATCAAATTCTATATATATACATAGCTATATAAACTACGTGACAAATACAAATCGTGAGCTCACGGATAATCCTGCCGGCATATCAAACAGACAATCCGAAAAGAAACAATGCTATCGGATTGTAGTGGAGGCACTTTAACGACATTTTTACGGCACGAACGTACGATGAAACGATTGTTATGCCGACAGTTTCATCCTGCTCAACACAGGTTTGTAAAGTACTTGTCCTTTTATTACAAAGTGACGTGGATCCGCATATCGAAACGCGAGGCATAGGGGGACTCTCTGGGGGATTTACTCTTTTATGTATATAATTATTTATATCATCAATTATAATGAATATATAGTTATGTACAATATTGAATCTCATTCTTTAACAATAACATCAACAACATGATTAAACAACGTTCCTCATTGGTACACAAATTGTAAATGTACAGATAAAAAAGCATTAGATGAGGTCAATGAGGTGGCGTACGCTCAGCGCGCCATTAATTTCCTCTTCTTTTTTTTACATTTTTTTAAATCCCCATATATATATACTTATATCTTGAACCATTTTGAGTTCTTTGTTCGATTTTTCATGGGCTTATATATATCTATATATATGTATATACTTCAAAGTATATACTTCGTTTAGACACACACGTTCCACATACACACAAATGCGTCAGATTTGCTCCGCGCGACGCAACGAGAACATGATGACGGTTGATGATATCGATTGAATCGGTGCGTGATTTAATCCATAAAGAGAGTGCATGAGTGATTCGCGACGCGCGATTGGCCAGCCATAAATCTCTCGCACAATTTGCAAATTTGCCGAATAATATAACTGATTTATTTTAAAATAATATCGCGAGGATTATCGTAATTACGAGGAAATCGCTTTTCCGGGTCAATTTATAATCTTCCGTATGTCAAAGAGATATGGTAAATTATGGAAACGTTGGCAGGAGTAAATCAACAAGTGTCTTTTAAATTTTGTCATCTTTTTTAACTCGGCTCGCCCCGCGCGACGCAAATCTCGACCAATCATCTAAAACTCTACACAAGGCTCCAACGAGTTTTCTTTTTTTTTTGTCGCTTGATAAACGACTTCCACAAAATCTAACGCACGAATTTGTATTATTTTCGTATAGAATCGCATCAAGGCGAGACAGAGCTGCCGAAACTCTCTCGTAGCTCACTCCGGCGCTCAAAACGCGAAGGACTCGCTCATATTCTCATAGTTCACCGACAAATGTTCCTTCGTCGAAAACTTAAGAAAAAAAAAAAGAAAAAACATCGGACTTTCTTGAGAATAAAAACGATATGCATGAATCTGATACGTGTTTATCAATCGAGATTTTTGTCTTACAGCTTTCTCCTAGCCAATTTTTCTGTCATTTATTTTTATTTTATTTGGTGCATCGATCATAGTCTCTTTAACGAAAAGAAAAAACAATTTGCGAATTTGCAAGAATAAAAATTTCTAGCATTCGTTCTCGCAATTCCTTCGAGACATTGTCACATTTTCCAAAAATTTCTCAAAAATTTAACAATGGAAAACGCGAAATTTGTCTACACAAAGTGCACTTGAAAGCTTGAAAGATAACTTTTTGCAATAAATTTGCAAATAATTTCTCCTTAGTAAAACTTTGAAAAGAAATTATTATTCCGCTCTAAATAGAAAAATTTTAATTATGAAATAAATGTTTATATTTCCAATAATTTTTTATTTATCACAATAAAAAATATTTAAAGCAATTTAAAATTTAAACTCTTACAATTTAAATGTTCAAAATACTTGAACTTTGCGACACTAAACTTAAGACCATTTACGAAAATTGGAGAATATTTCTCTCCTAATTTTCATTTTTTAGATACATTGTGTACTTGGCATTCGATAATCATCAAAGCTTTCTTATTAAATTTATAAAAAAAATTCCTTTTACTTATTTTTAAAATTTTCTTGATGCAAATAAAAAACAAATTCATATATTAACCAGTTTTTCATTCTGTTCTTTCCTCTCGCAATCTCTTTCTTATTCTTCCGCCTCCTGTTACTATGATTGAACGTTTTAATCTCATTGTCTCAAATCTCGATTTGAGATAGGCAGCTGGAAGAAAGAGGAAAGACGAAAATATAATGTCTATTTATGTGAGTACAATTCCTCTTAAGCTAAATCAGTTCGGAAACGTAATTCTGCAACCGTCGTTCGATGTCACAATATTTTAAGACGAATCTCAAATTCCATTATTTTAAACTTAAAATATTTTGAACATTGTGAGAGAGAAATTCTGTACTACGAATGTATGTATATGATATATTTCATATCATTTTTTTTTACAAAAATATTTGTTTTATATAGATAAAACATCTCATGAAAGAGAAAATCCGAAACATCTAATTGCAAGCCGAACTGAATTAACAAATGGAATTATAATCGTCATATAAGGATCTAACAATGAATTTACATCTTCCTCTGACATATACCTTATGAATATACAGAATTCTATATTCTTTGAATAAAATAAATTTTATCCCATATTGACACATCAAAATTTCAAAATTTTGTAACTGACTAATGTATTCCAGCGGTTCGTTCCGCGGTTATAAAAAGTATTATAGAATATCAACTTCGCAATTCAAAGAAACATCTCGTTCGAATAAAACACACACGCTTCAAAAAGAGTTTTGCACCATTCAAATTTCTAAATTTCTAAACTGTACATGTAACCATCCTCTGAATTGCACGATCGAAAAGATAATCCATCAGGTGAATTAATTAATAGCAAAAAATATTAATTCTTCTGTCTCATTGTCAGTACATGAATATGGCGTAACAGGTGGTGCAAAACTATATTTGGTTTGTGCTGACAACGAAGTATTTTCACAATGCAGTTTCGCATAATCCGGCGACAAAAGTCAAATATTCCATCGACAAGATACCTTTCTCGCGCGAACCGCGAGATTTTAAGACCCTGCGTGAGCAACAACCATCGGACTAGTTGCACCGACATCGTCCAGCGCTGAATACAATTAAGTTATTTAATTTTCCTTATCATTACACAAGCGTTTCGCGACTTTTACTATTCAAGTTGTTAAGCTATTCATCTCCGTTCGCGTTATCAATGCCTGCCTCTACAGAGGAACGATAAACTTGTCGACCGGAAATTAGCCCGTTCGGACTGTCAGTGCAGCTCAGCCCTGTGCGACCGGCGCTATGTGTCCTTTTGTACTTGACAGGGTGCGTGTCCACTCGCGCGCCTCGCCTTGCTTATCCTTTTTTTCTTTTTTTTTCTCTTTTTTGACGCACTCGAGCTATACATAGAAAGTTATGTACAACGATATTAACATGAACTGCAGTGGCAGTGAACAGTGCACGTGGATATTGCAAACAGCAGCAGCAGCAGCAGCAGCAACAGCAGCAGTAGCGGCAGCAGCGGCGGCGGCGGCGGCGACGCCGATGATGACGACGACGACGACGACGAGGACGACGACGACGACGACACGACGACGATGATGACAATTATACAAGGTGTATGCGTAATACGAAACACGGCAGCGACTACCACAGCTAGTTTCTTAATCTGTCTGCTTCGCAAATCCCCTTTTTTCTCTCTCTCTCTCTCTCTCTCTCTCTCTCTCTCTCTTCCTCTCTCTCTCCCTTCTACTGCTTGCATCTTCAGTTTGCGGGCATCCGGTCTGCGATCCTGTGGTGATCAAAGCGCGGAAGATCGCTGTCTCGCGGCGGCCGACACGTAGCCTGTGTCGTTTATCGTCGTCTCGAATTTTTCGCTTCATTTTTCGTTTATCGCTTTTTCCGTCTCTATGTTGCCACTTTTCTTCCGAAGAACAGTCCCACGCATATGCTGTGCAATCTCCGATTTAATTCTCAACTTTGCATGTATGTGCATGTATATATACATATAGAAAGAGAGAGAAAAAGAGAAAAAGGTAGAGGGAGAGACAGAGATGTTTGATGTGTATAAGTAAGTACATGTATGTAGGTCGAATTGTGGATTCATGTGATTGCGCGTACGCGATGATGTACATGTCTGTTCTCGTACGTGTTTGATTACATGTGCGTGTTTCTTTTCAAGTATGAGCGATAGGATCCGCGTTGTACGCGCGCACACGTATGTACGTGTAGCAAGAGAAAGAAAGATAGAGAGAGAATGTATGAAAGTCAGCGAGAAGAATGTACATGTGTGTGTCTGTGTATGAAAGGAGAGATATAGAGTATTTATGTATAGGTGTGTATCCGTGTAGTTCTTTTACATGTATATTTTTCTTCCTTCTTTATATATATATATATGTACGTCCGTATATATACACACGTGAGTTTCACAAAAATATATAAAAGAGAGAATGTCTATGTGTGTATACATATATATATATATATGTGCATATATACCTATAATGTATATATACCGATATATAGACGATTTATACTTAAAGTTGTGTGGAAAAGGGTATTTTATCGTAGTTTTAACTATATGTATATATGTATACGTATATATACATACATATTTATATATATATGGAGCCTGTAGAAAGTGCTTGATTGAGATTTTTTTCCTTTCGGTTTTAGTCGTAAAACAAGACACACGAGGTAAAGGTTGCGCGTAGTAGTCCGGCACCGTCCACGAGAGTCCGACGCGAGATCGGGACGAGAGGAGACTCTTCGATGAGGGACATCGACGAAATCGTGTCCAGTTCGCTGCACTCCTCCTCCTCCTTCCGTCGTCTCGTCGCCCTCTCACAGCACGTTGAACGACGGTGTTCTCAGGGTTACGTATTATATACATTAACACGTGCCGGAAAAAAAAGAAACCGGAGACTTTTACTGTGACGGCGATTGTTTTTCCGTTTTCCACCGCGCAGGATACCGCAATTCCACAGCGCTCGTCGAGGCTAAGCCACGTGCTAAAACTTTAAGCTATATGTTCCTTTCTCCCGTCCACTATCCTCTTTCCCAGCCGCAAAAGATCGATAGGGGGCTTAATAACACAGTGTTACGCTTTGCGAAATGTCTGATTCAGTCCTTATAGAATCATCTTCGAACGAAGATGATTATCTCGAATAAAGAAAGAGAGATGTGTAGCTACCCTCGGACCGCATAGCATCATGCCGTTTTCCGTTGCCCCTTCCATTGTCCTCCTTTTCTCGCACATCCTTCTTCATCCTTCTCCTCGTTTCTTCGCTTCTTTGATAACTTGTTCTTTAGGCTTCTTTTTCCCGAGTCCTCGTTCCGGCGATTGAGCATCACTCTCGAGATATTCAATGACTCGGTGAAAACGATTTCCATGCGGGGCAAACGAGGTAAAACTTCTTAGGAGTGATCGAATCGGCGAATAAGCGTTGTTATGCACTGTCGCTGTATGTATCGGTCGATCGAGGAAATGGATATGATTGCAATCCGCCTTGTGAACGATAACTCGCGATAACTCGTTGATAATGCGCGACATCAGACAGTGGTGTTCGTCGACGAAGACAGGACAGTTGTAGGGACGACGGACTGCACGATGGTTTCTAATGCATGATTAGATGTAAGAATATGGTCCATCGGTGAGGGCGCTACACAGCAACAATCAGGAGGAGTCGTCCTTCCCTCGGGCACCTCTGCTCGGCCTGTATTCAAGACCCGGGTCGAATTGCATCAACACGAAAACCTGGCAAATTAGAAATAACGAATCGGTAAAGTAATTTGAATTGCTTCTTATAAATTAATTTTGAAATTGTATACGATATTAAGTTACAGAGCTAGTAGTTACTATTATAAATTGTTGGATTTCTATATTTTCGCTGTTATTAAATATTATATTAATAAATTTATTATAAATCTTAAAAAATACGTAATGAGATTATCTAAAACGTGATACCTGATCTGTGGGTAATAATGTGAAGTCATCGGGTGGATTTGTGATCACGTATCGTTTGGAAGAGGCGTCGCACGACGAGCTAGTGTCTCGAAACCTAGAAAATTCGAGTTAATGTCAGCGAATAAGAAAAGAGATAGCAGTGAAACACAAGCTGAGCTATAGACACCAAGTGTAACTAATTAACTAATCAAAATTGAGCTAAGTTAAGCTAAACTAAAATTAACTAAGCTAAACTTAATTAAACGTATGTGGACCGTATGACGAACAACTAAATGCTAAATAAACAACAAGATGATAAAGACAGAGAAAGAGAAAGAGAGAGAAAGAGAGAGAAAGAGAAAAAGTAGTAAAATGATAGGTATTTTTTGGATGAGGGCAACTTACAACTCGTTGCTTTTCATTACTTTCTTTTTTCATGATGCTTTTCATGATGCAAAAACGCAAAATGTAAAAAGTGTGCGGCAGAAAATCATAAGTCATATAGTAAGTACGTGAATAGTAAAAGGTAATAAACGGCGGTACAATAATGGCAGCAATCGGAGTGGTCGCTGTTTTCGAACGGCGGTAATATGTACAAATGTATAGAAATATATGTGCGTAGGGTAATCCAATAAATACCATCGAGATAGGGAAAAAAGTCCAATACCTGTACCTGTACAGACCAATGCACAGCATTCCGTACGACTTTAATGCTGCGACAAAGAGGTCACCGTACTTGCCTCCCTCGCCATATTGAGCCAATGGCCCGTCGTACAACGCGATCTGACCAACACGACACCGATCCCTATTAGACAGGCTATCTGCCGTACTGCGAATCAGACAAAATATCGCGTTTAAATATCGTTGAAAAATTCTCCACGTTTGGATATTATCATTCCAAGATCTTACCTATACCCTCCCCTTAAGCCTGCCCCTTCAGCCAGGATCAATTCCAACTCAGGCGTAGCTCCACCGGTGATCAGTGACCGAATCAGAGTCAATGCATTTTGGTTGAAGTATGTCTACAGAAATATGTAAAGCTTTCGTTATGGCTAGTAACATCTCGAGGAACGAGAACGTCAAAAAACTATTAATGCGAATAAATAAGCCTTGTGAAGTATATTATTGACCGATACATACATGTATACACACGGTCACCGAAGCATTTTTAATACTGACCGTTGACATAAGGGAATCCAATACGCTGACTGCAAAGGCAGTACCGCAGGCAAAAGGTTGAGTGAGGTAGAGTTCCGTGTCCGGGTCATCGTCGTCGTCCTGGTCAAGGAACTGCACGTTGCTATCATTCACAAGTTCTGGAATAGCGACAAAAGAACCGTGAACAAAAATAAGTACAGCTATGTTTGGCATTCAACACGAAGATATTCGTGACTCTATTCAAGACTCTAATCAAGAAATACAAAATAACGATGATTTTTTAATAAAAAATAATTTCCTTTAATACTGTAATTAAAATGTCTAATTATGATAGCATTTAACAGTCTTCGTTTTTATTAGAACGATACTGAACACGTAGAAATGTGATCCTGAAGGTGGTTTGATAGGATCTCTCCCGTTACCTGTGATCATTGGCACATTCGCTCCATAAACGGATCCCCGTCGCTGCAAGACGATCGGGCTGCCAACTGCGGTCAAATTATCTTGTTCATTATCTGCTTTAATTTGCACTTTCTATTTAACAGCGTGGTTTTAACGGAGAAACTAGAGCTCCGCTTCCCACGAACGACAATGACAATATCGTACCTTGGCTAAGCACGCCGATTGTATCGTCAAAAGTCATGGCCTTGATATTGAGGGATGCGAGGATGGCCTCCTTGTCGGCGAGGGTGGGGTCATCATTGCTAGGCACTTTAGCCGACAGGATGCAACACATGTCGCACAGATTCACGTTAACGGCACGCAAATCGGCTCTACTCAATGGTGAACCCTGCGAAACGTTATTCAAGCGAAATAAAAGCTGCAGAAAAAGAATTCCCATTGCGAAATTATTGCTCATTATGTTCATTTCGCGTTAGCAATCAATTCATACCGTAAGCGATTTTCGTGACTTTCATAAATGCTTCCATGTTCGAATTTAGTAACATTGAATACGCAAATCTTGTTTAATACGCATTTGAATGATAATATACGGTAATATTATGTATAATATAAAGTATACATAATGTCCCAGATTTATCATGCACCTTTCTAAATAAATTAAATACAAGAAATATAACTACATAATAAATACATTAGCTGTGCAATTTCGTCTTATCTCAAGCCATTAATAAAAAAAACTGTAAAATTATCTTATTTATATCAGAATAAATTAAGATAAGAATAACTTGTCAAATTGAATTTTTCAATATGTAATATTTAAGTAATTATTCTTATATGATCTTTTTAATTTGCGACTCAATTATTTAAATATATAATAAATTAAGAAATTGTTACAAATAATGATCTTCAATTACATTTCCTTAAAAAGATTTACTTCTAAGTTCATTAAGAAATCTAGAGCAGGAAAAAAACAAATATTTTATTTGTAAATCTGAAACGTCCTGTATTATACGACAATAAAAAGTCTACGTTATCACGCGGGATAACGCTGCGATTTAAACGAAACGAGAGCAGCCTCCTCACATTTAGAACCGATATCTTCGGTAAATTCTGCAGCATTTTCCATTCGCGGCGTATGTAGTCCACCGATCCAACTATCACTACGTGTTTAAGCTCGTGATAATGAAAATTGGAAGCTCGTAATGGCATGACAAGGTTCCTCAGTCCGATGAGGGGCGAGTCGGGATCGGCGAACAGGCAGACAACGACGTGCCCGTTAAGAACTGTCATCGCCGCCTGATTACGATCCAGTATGCAGTCTTCGAGATTACGGGAGGGGCTCCAATGAAACATCCCCGTCGAATCGTACTTCATCTCGGTCTTCTCGAAATCGAAATCTTTCGCTTGATCGTCAGCGATCCCGACCTGAAGACCGCCGTTGTTGTTAACGTTCGTGCCACCCGAGGCTCTGCTCGTTGGCCTGAAAAAAAACCGTATTACAATTATATGAACAAAGTTACAAATATGACACATCTTTGTAAATGGTAACAATAATAATCTTACATTTATCGGTAGAGAAAGGTAAATTGGTAGAAAATTGGTAAAAAAAAATATTAATGAAAAGAATCACACTCGAGATTTATCTTCAAGCTCTTGTAAAATTGATCAAGACCGTGAAGCCACACTTTCGCATGCATATCGTACGCATCGCATCATTTTCTGTCATCTAGCACTACTAGTGTTGTTACATTATATCTCAGGACGAGTGTGTAACTTGGAATGCAGCAAGTATATCAAAGAAGAAAGATATAGAAGAAATGTTCGGAGATTAAGCCCTCGTACTGCATGCTTGTAAATACATTGTTTGTATGATAAAGGTTTAAGTAGAATTGTTTGTTCCGATTATAAAATTTGCAATTTTTATTTAGAAATTTGTTAAAACATTACGAAGTCGACGTTTATTGCGTTCACGCGCGCATCTATTTAAATCTATTTTTAATCTATTGCGATTTCACACTTCTTCCGTAATTAATTCAACTTCATGATTAATTCGAATTATCTAGAGCAAGAAAAATGTCAACGTAATACTTTTCCTTGAACGCAATACGCGATTTTTCACGCATTCAGGCCGAGACGTAAACGGCCATCAAAACTCGCGTTTCCCACATGTGACACCCACGTATTTTTACGAGCGTCATTAATGCCAGTGTGGCGCATGTTTTCTAAGATTAAGTATCTTCGTAAAACTCTTATGGACTTCCATACTTTTCTTTTTGTAGTCGCGCTACGTGACATGTAATTGCAATGCAGTACGCAACTTCGAAGACGTAAAGATAATGTAGTATGCAAAATTTAACACGGAAAAAACTGCCCGCGCTTGTGGTATTTATGCCCGGCTGTCGTTACTAATTTATTTTCTCGTGAGACTAGAAATACAAAGATTGACTATGTTGTACATCTAGTTTGGTAGATTAATAATTGGATAGTTTTATTAGATAAATTATCCAATTTTAATCCTTCTGACAAATAATAACGAAGTAACATTTAATTTGACAAAAATAGTAGAGCTGATAAAATGTAGAAAACATTAAAAATTGATTTTGTAAAAAAAAATTAAACACATCGAAACGTATAACTGTTACTACTGACATCAGAATTGATTACATCGTGGTGATTAAAACCTAAATATTAAATAGAGTATACGTAACATTCTTAGCACGTCCTTTTTCGTAAAAACGAGATGCGTATTGGTTTAAGTAAACATTCTATTGTAGATTATATATCGAGAGCATCACTTGACATGCAGGGAGCATGTTCATTATTATTACACAACCGTGGGATAAAGCAGTCGCATAATCACGTCACAGTACAAGGTAGCGTTAACAACAGAAGCGTACATGAGCTTTTTGACTTCGTAGGCGAGATGGTAGCCAGCGTATGCGGACTCCTCTTGCGATCTGGAATCAGAAGGTTTGCGTAACGTTGGATCTGTTCTCAGATGACTCTCTCTCTCTCTCTCACTCTCTCTCTCTCGCTCTCTCTCTCTCTCTCTCTCTCTCTCTCTCTCTTTCTGATATAGTCCAGTTGATGAAGGACATAATGATGACAGTAATGAGTGATTATTCGGCAATTAAATCAAGATGATTGTCCAATTAAAATTATTTAAAGTGTGAAAGGAAATATTGCGACTTAACACGTCACGCGATCTTGTATCACTTAAAACGATCTGGCTGTAAAGGTCCAAGTTACGTGGCAAAAGGCATCAAATCTTGGAATAATAACAAAGAGAAATTGCAGAAACTAATCTAGCGGACGTGTAACAGGTTCATCGGAAAATGTCAACGACCACCTGTAGCCTGTAGTTACTCGCACCATCCGGCAGCGTAGTAGTACAAGTGGCTGTCGTCCTCGCGCGATTTCTCTCGTGATATATGCGAGCCGTTTGTCGTTCAAGTTTGCGGCGCTCTTTGTCAACAATTGAACGAAACGCTAGAAAGCATCTATCTCTTTTGTTTCCGACTGATATACTCTGATTCTGCATCTCATATCATTTCATTACACAACGTTAGCATGTTAGAAACTATATATCCGATCAGGCTTATATGTCCTTTCACAAGAAAAAAAAATTACACTTTTAGAAACGTAAGAAATCAAATAAACGATCAGGAGTCAGCTAGTCGATTTACATGTCAAATCGCAATCTTCGCTAATATATAAATATTGAAATTATTCTCTCGATCGTAGATTATTGGGTGATTCTGGATCGCATCGAAGATCTCTACCGAGAATCGGCACGTTAAACCTTGGTGGGTTGTATGGCTTGTATGTTCGACAGTTTTAGGAACATGCTAGAAAAATGCTAATGCGGAGGTCGTTGATACATTAATGTGCAGATCATCCTAGTGCACTCGATCAAAGTGGGACGTTGTCTTATTAATGGATTAATATTATTTAGCTGAAAAATACACGCATTTACAAAAAAAAAAGAACATTACAGAAAGCGCATATTTAAAACTGTACATTTTACTTTGCAATATGTATAATTAGGTTATTCAAAATACGTTGCCGATTCGTCAATTAGAGAATATTGCAACATATTATTATAAATACAGGAAAGTTCTCACGCAAGACAACTTGGTAAAATTCTGTCTTGCTTAGGTACCGTCCAATTCGAATTCCGTTACAATTTGAATAACCTTTGCACAATACGCGTGAAAAAGTCGGTGTAATTCTAATCGTGCAGCTATGTAGAATACATGTAAGCTTGTAATTGAAGTAAAATAATAAAATGTAAATTAATAACGTATATACGACAGGGCAAAGAAAGATTAAAGCGTACTTTAGGAAGATATTTACGTTCAAGCGACTCTCAGAGAAGAAAGCAATTCTCACTGTTTAGAAAATACGTGTCGGTATCAAATGTCGAGTGCACTGTAAGTCTCACCATCTAAGTGATATAAAAAAAAATATTAAAAAGCCCGGGCATTGTTGTGGGAAGATCGCTTCTCGCCTTCTTATTGTTAATTCTCAGTAGCGAAATTCGCATATATTGCTTTGGTTGGGTGCAAAACAGAGGCGTATCATTGAGTACTCTGGTCAGCAATGATCATGGATGAAGGTATGCCTTCTTACATATAATGGCGATGTAAGTGATCACATGTTTTTGAATGCGTATATGTCAGGTGATGATGAAATTGTAATGCGCTACGGATAATTAGGTACCTCTGATTATACTGCTGATTCGGGCTGGAAAGACTGTCGTTCGTCGCTCGATTCACGTTCGGCTTCACCTTGTTGACCTGCTTCGTCGAATTTATCAAGGTCATCCCGACGGAGTTCCGATGATTTCTCATGACTGCAATGTAAAGAGATTATTTATTAATGATTTTATTGCTGCAATAATATTAATGATACAAATTTCAAATAGCTTGCAATTCAATTGCAATTAATTAACAATTAATTGTTGCAATTAATTGGTAATTAATTAATTAACAAATTAATAAATTTAAATGATTAACATTATACATCTTGCAACTGAAACTTACCATTCGGATCGTCTCGTTCGCGGCTAATTTCACCTAAAATGGATAGAACAGTGTTAATTCCAAATCTGAGCATCCTATTTACCGTCGATGGGCAAAGCAACAATGATTAAGACAATTAGAGTGTCACACTGATCGTGACCTAATTTCCCCCATGACAGCGCATATTATTTTCGTGATGATGAGCCTACAGCCCCATGCTTACAGGCGCGCATACTTCACCCAACACATGTATTTTGCATATGTCAAAAAATTAATAATTAATAGCGACGATCAAATCACAGAAGTCCCTTAATTGCGAAGTTTCCAAATTGTTATAAATACATTAACCTTCTTTTATAAAAGAATATCATGAATTTATACAAATAACTATCTTAGAAAATCGACTCTTTCTGCTCTTATTAAAATTTAATCACAATTTTGAACATAATGTAAAATACTCTTTATAAAATAATTATTCCAAAAATTTTTGTTATAAAATGTGGCTATAAACTTATTATAAATTTGCATGTATAAGAAAAAAAGATATAAATTCGTTTGTTATAAATTTTATTATAAAGTAAATGTCGAGTAATTGTTTCCAAAAATATATTACTTTCTTTAAAGTATAAAATTAAAGACAAAAAGAAAATTTTATTCAGAGATTTACATTATGTATGTAATAAAAGCAATATCTGCTTCAGAAATAATTTCAAGTTATTGCGGCGCTATGAGTGAGAATTAACGAGGGACAACATATGGCGCCTGTCGCGGTAGTTTCTTGAACAACCATTTTCTGCAATGATGAAACGAAATTATAAAGTGGATGATGTACACACATATTCGCCAACAAACACAGATGTTACCAAACTAAAACTTCCATATATTAGAAACCATTAATCTACCGTGCTGTGTATACAACTATAAATCCATTTTCACAAAGTTGAAAGCAACAAGATACTACCGATTTGAAAAGCGCGTTTCAACAAAGTCAACGACTCAATGGAATAGACATTCTAAATGTATGAGAGAAAAATTTCTATTTACGATACATAAAATTTAAGGGGAGAAATTAATTTAGCAAAAATTACTTGAGCTAAAGTAACGTTTCTCAGACTTGTGTTGTCAAAAAGTAATTCGGCTCGATAAAGTAGTATCTAATTTATATGATCATATAAATATTACGTTAGAACAGGTATATTTATTAGATTGGAAGAGAGAAGAGGATTTCGGCATGAGTTTGCATTTTACAACACATTTGTACGTACATTTAGTTCGTAAATTGACGTGAAAGTATGAGAAACATTTATGTGATCAAAAACAATTTACTACTTACGCAGACGAGCACCAATAGATATTCCGAACATTTTAATTACGCGATTTTAATTTTTCAATAACTTTGGCATTATTACTTTATATTCAAAAAGATTCTTAAATATCGCACCTTCGAAAATTTTTGCGATTTTATGAGAAAATTAATTTACTGCAAAATATATTCTACAATAATCGTTAGTTGAAGAAAACAATTGTGGATATTACGTTTGGGAAAATTGCCTGTTCATTCGCTTTTTCGTAAAAACGATGATATGTATTTATGAATACATGATAAAGTAAAATGAATAAATAATACTAAAAACAAGTTTTGTAGGACTACCGAATGCTATTGCAACTATACTAAATTGTGTTTTGTGCAAACTAGTTCAGTGAATTTCAGAAGATTTGAAAATATAAAACCAAATAATTATCTGACTTCTTATAAATCATAAAAGATAGGACATAATTTTATGTAATAAAGACAATAGTCATTAAAGTAACGTGACATAAATTTATAACTTTAAATATACACTACACTAGAAATAAAATGACGGAAAAGTATGAACAGGTATCGAATCTATTAAACAACTTCATGCAATGCTGTCAATAATGGAGAAAGTAGTACACACGAGAGCAGTGCATTAACATACACAATCATAATTAGAACAAAAGGCTGACATTTCACAGGTTTTTTTTTTCACTTTCTCCAATGTTTCAGCAACACAAAATTAGCGCGTTAACTTGAATAAAAGAAAAAAAAATCTTAATCGAACACGACGTATCAAGAACCTATCGCTCAAGCGAGTTTTGACGAAGCGTATCAAGTGCGGAAGATCAAATTTCCGATGTCAATCGAGAGCAGTAATTTCTTTTTAGGATCGTCGTATCTACTAATTGTCAAACACCTTCTCGTTAGTGTATATTCGTGTCGTATTGCCAATCGAAATTAGAAAGGGCAGCTTGCGAGACTGTAGCATGGTTTTTGATTGAGGTGTAACTGTACCTCTTACGTGAACCATCTTGGGCAGTTCTGGCGGAGTGAATGTGGGGGGAGGATGGTGGTCGTCTGTAACAAACCACTACACATGTTAGCTACCCTAACTAATTACCTAAGGCCTAGTCGCTACTCTATCGCGTTGGACAGTACTAAATCTGCGTTAATAACTAGAAGCGAAGTTCCGTTTCAGCGTCGCACGATAATACTGATAATTCGGAAATCGCGTCGGAGAGATTTTATTATATTTACTAAACAAAAATTGTAAGAAGAGTCTTTCCTTACCTTGCGCTAAAATCTAGGAGAATAACGAGATATAAAAACATCAAAATTTGATCATTATATACATATGGAGGGGTAAAAACCACAGTGGTGTAAGTCAAATTTTTAAAAATATTTTTTCGTGTGCATAGATGCACATTATATATTGTACAGATTGCATCTATGCACACGAAAAAATATTTTTAAAAATTTGACTTACACCACTATAGTTTTTACCCCTCCATATATGTATGTAAGCCATTGACTAAAAATTTATTTATATAGATGTTAATATATGTTAAATCGATATATATAATAATAATTAAATGTAAGATATGACGTTTACGATATCAAGCTGAAACGGCCTTTCAGTATTGCGCTAAGAACAAAAAAATAATCGTAAAGAAAATAACCACTAAAATTGTATAAAGACAAATGTGTAATTTTGAAATTCTAACAGCTAAAAGTACGGTTCGTGGACAACATGGACGAAATTAATGATTGAGGTCAAACAGTTTTTATGAGAATTTTAATATTAAAACAGACTTCGTCCATATTGCGGGAACGTTATACAAGACAGGTACTAAAATCGATCCTACGATCATAAACGTGCGGTGTGCCCAAAACATTCCTAATTCATGCCGAAGATGACGCAAACAGGGAAGACGCGATCGATATCGAGCAAACTTGCGTACGTGGCGAGTTTTGCTTATTTCCGATCAGCGTACGTGAATAAAAACGATCCGTCGTCTCCGCTCACGTCAATAATATTATATCTCGTCCTAAGCATGCAATAATGTAGCCTTACGGAGTGAATATTTACTCGGCATTGTCAGTGCGCGCTTTGCATCCTCCGGGAAAGAGAATTCACGTGCAAAACGACAAAGACTTTGCGAAAGCTCAGGAGGAATTGAAAGAGTGCATAAAAGATCATAGAGCTTGTCTACTGAAAGCGCAAGGAGAATTCTCTTTTTGGATTCCGACGTGAATTTCGCCGTCTGCGGGACGGAACGAAAATGCGACGACGATTGCGACCCTGCGTTTCTGTTTGTTACAATTGACATTATCTCGAGGCCGACGGTGTGACACGAGCGAGAATAGATTGCGATTCATGCGAAATTCCCCCTTTACGCACTTACTCGAGGCCTCGCTGATGAGCGAAATAACGCCACGCTAATTAGAAACTGTACACGTAGCGACTAGCGACTGTTCGTCTTTACTCGGAGAATCAAAGTATGTCCCCTTTGACACGTTCCTTCCAAGGTAGCGTTCTCAGAAATTGCGCAAAGTGTAATTCCCTGTCTTCCTTTAATTATACCCGAGATTGCAGAACTCCCCGGCTTTCTTGGAAAGATGATGTAAACGGGGACTAATGAGCAAATAATTAAAGTCGCCAAATCGAGTTGATGAATGAGATATATTGCGCTTGAAAATAGCATCAGAAAATTATATTCTCGCAGTCAAATCTTTAGATGCAAAATACAATAAAAAATATCACAAAATTTTCACTGCTAAATATTGTAGACAGAGCTGGCCTGAACTTGACACACAATCTTTCCCCATTTAATTTAACCCATTCTTATTTCACCTGAAATTGGTAATATCTATCGCAATGTTTTTTTATTTGAAATCATTATTCTTCAAATTTTGTTTGATTCCTGCACGACGCTCTGTGTTTGAGAACATACATAAAGCATATTTCGACCACGTTCGATGAGATGCAATAAGTTTCATCTCGTAACTCAACCTGTCGATCTGACTCGTTTGCTTGTCAGATCAGGCCGGTTGGAAAATGAGGGACAGTTCCGAGGCGGGATGTTCGAGTAAATGTGCAAAAGGTAGTACGCTTCATCGGCGATAGCGCCTGCGGTTGTACAGCATCGCTGCGTAAACCCCGATGAATCTCCGCGTTTTATTAGCCCCTACGCATATCTATACGAACGCGTGGCAACGCGTTGTGCGTGCGTATCGCGAACTAAGTTACGCCTTCTCGTGAACGCGACCGCGGCCGGGGGAGATTGTACGTGAAATTAAATAATATGTACAGGAAGAGAAATGCATATATATAAATTTTAATATACATCCGCGTTCTTCGCTGGACTTACTTGCGTACAAGAGGTCTTCACCTATGCGGAGTGGTGGAGGAGACGAGGAGAGAAGATAGATTCGGACAGATAGACACATATAGAGAGTTAGTTAAAGAGTCTTTGCTTGCGGATCTCGTGTTCTGTCGTGAGCCCGTGCGCGCGCGCGCGCGTGTGTTATTTCTCGCGTGTAAATTACGTATGCGTGTATGTGTGATTATGTAAGTGCTTATACGCGTGTGTGTGTGTGCGTGAATGTGAGTGTGTGTATTTTGACATTTAATGCGATTGCTGATGCGCGCGTGTTTTGTCGTGTATAAGATGCACGAGTCGTAAGATGAGTGTGTATAATGCGCGGCTCTCTCGAATGAGCGATGAGAGGTGCCAGTGTGTGTGGTATATCTTGCGTTAATTAATTGACGTCTGTCGCGCTTCTCTTACGCGCGCATCGCTCACGTGTACACGTCTATCTAAACATCGTGAAGATGTGATGCTCAGCCGGCAAACACCGATCTGCTTCCGAAAGAGAGGGAGAGGAAAAAAAATAGTATGGCAATCGGAGTAACGAACAGAGGTTTGCACCAACGTTTTCATTGATCATCTCCGCGCTGTTGGCGAAATCAAATTGTCCGCGAGGTCGCTCCGATGGCCAATAATTTTTTTCATGGGACAGAACACTCGTTGATGTCGTGCGCGACAGTGCGTTTATTGCCGTCAATCCAAGAGCGACGTTCATCTGACCGTTAATAAAGTGAATGGCTATCGGTGGTGCGCTAGCAATATCAAGCGTGACGTTGACGCTGAGAGACTCAAAGAGTGTTCTGCGAAACTTTCAAAACACACAGGTACTCCATATCCAGCGGTAAAACACTCATGTGTCGATCACGAAACATTTATGACGTCGAAAATATTTTAAAGAATATATACCGAAGCAAATATCAAGTTACAACGACGTTAGTTTTTTTGCGGTATTCAACGATCGTTGCCTCTGCCACAGGACGAGTAAAAATCCACGAGTATAATAAAGGGCTAATTCTAAAGTATCTCTAATTACACGTCGAGTTATTAAATATCGAACACCGATGCAAGGTTGATTGGAGGTAGTTTAATACTTTCAAGGCAATCACATCACCGCCGGTTCTCGATTGCGATTAATTTCATAATTCACTCACAACAATAACCATTGAGTAAACACTGACAAACTTTTAGGAAAACTACATTCAAAAACGACACTGATAGTAGTGTAATATCAGTTGCAAAATAGTTAAGAACACCACACCAATAGGGACTCAAACACTAACGATGTTCTACGCTGGAGCCATTTATCAATCCGAACGAACTTTGGGAGATTAGCACAACGACATTAATTTTGTTATGAAAACTTATCGCGAAATTATGTAGACCAAGCAAGGATAGAGTGAATATTTCGTATTAGGCGTACGAAAATTCTGTGACACGTTTCGCACGTTGTGCTAGTCTTTTTAAACATGTAAATGGTAATTTTCTTTTGTGTTCGGTAATCTTTCGTTTATAAACCGCGTGAATTTTATCGATAAAATAGGTCTTGACGAGCAATTTATTGGGTAGAAAAGAATTTATTTGATAAAAAAAAATTAATAACACATTTAATTAAAGTTTACCATTAATTCGTCGTATAATATAAATTTTATAAACTATTGTAAATACAGAAGTTATGAATACATTAAGTCTTCATAATCGTCAAGATCTCGAATCAAGGTACAGTGACTTTAACTTTTCCAGATTAGAAAATTTTGCCTTTTGCATAATATACTCGTCAAGCAATATAATTATATAACAAGCGATATAATTATATAAAATCGCATATGAGACCATTTATTTATTTACCATTATTTATTTAAACATGACCTTTGAATCGATCTTATTTGACGTGAAAGATAATAATCCGATAATATTAAAACAGTTAAAAATAAAGTCCTCAATTGATATGCCAAGACATTATTATATGTAAAATTGTATTGCAGATTTACATTATTTAGATGTTTTAATAAGTATCACAAATTTTCATTACTTTCATTGCTTTGAAATAATTACAATATCACAAACCCTTTGTGCATCGTATAAAACGAAGAAAGTTTCTTTTTATTTATATATATATCATATATAATTAATTAAAATTATTACTTTGTCATCATATAAACGTTGATGTTTTCTCGAGTCAAAGGCCATGCTGCTCTGTCCGGAATATTATGGCTTTCTTTTTCTATTTTCTCACAATCACACTTTGTTCGATGAATTTACTTAAAAAATCTCCGTATTTCCGGGATTAAGATAAAAGAATGACGTTTGATACACAGTCTACACACGGGGGATACGTACTTGCTCTTCCAACCATCTGAACAGCTCGCACGCCTTTCCGGAATGTGGCCACTGCCCGAAGGGAGGAGAACCAGAGCTGTTAGTTGTCACAACCAAAACAATGTCAACCTAGATGCGGGGGTCTCAACGGGTATGGGATCTAAATCCGTGGTCCCGATCGATATGTCACGTTTAGTACGATTTATCAGGATTAGGATATCACAGAAATTTCCGTATTTTCTCTCTGTTTTTCGATTTAACTCTCTTCTTCTCGATTAAATTCAACTTCAAAACGATATAAAATGTTTTATAAATTACATTCGAGACTAGTTTTAATCATACGTGTATGATTTTAACTCGTGTGGAAATCGTTCAAAAGATAAAAGATTGGATTTCGAAACAAAGATCTAGTCAAATGTCACTAAATTGATATTTAAATCGCAAATATATATTCCAGCTTTGGCGAAAACGTCGTGCAGCTTACTGTAACGTGACCTTCGATGGAGAGAGTCATTATTAACACTGGTGTTACAATGCACAGTTTACTTCGGCCTACTGTGAGGGTCGCAACATATAGAGATTATAATTATATATCTGCGCTGTGCGGTTATATTATAATATAAACCTTGTTATATATTCAGGGAATACGTATTGAAAAAGGAACTAAATATTTCTTCACAAGTCAATGTCGGTTGCAGAGTGTCGGCGTTATTGTTGTGATGTTAGTGAGTGGTGTCAAATATGCTCGATATGTGAGGGGGAAATGAGGTATTTTTAGCTGATGTATTCGATAAACCCTGGGCATCGATTATCATCGTCCCTGTAAGCTGTTTAAGCTCATGGTTAAGCTTATACGTCTTGGTGCTCTTTCTGGTTGCGTGCCGAATTCAATTAATCAACCCGCACTTAGCGACATTGAAAGTTTATCACGGAAACGGAATTCCACGTGCACTAGCAAATCAATATCATACTTAATAACGCACTGCTGCAGCTTTTCTTAGCTATTAAAACATTTTTGGAGTTAAAAATAAGAAAAAGAGAGACCATATCATATGTATTATACTTGAATTACTTCTTAAATAATATTGCTAAACATAAAATATATGTATGGAGTTCTAAATGTACCTTTAATTAAATGCAAAAATAATTGTAAATGCACATATTTGAACAATCGCACAAAATTCTCGAGACGAGCATCTGTAACCATATACTTTTAATTTCGTAATCATTATTTCAATTAGCATAATAAATTTAGACCAAAATTAGCACAAAAATTGCTGCAATAAAATTTGATTTCATAACGATTAATTATTTCTTATGTAAGTATGGGGCAATAAGAAAACGTTTTTCGCGAAAGTCAATATTGGAGAGAATGTTATATTTACTGATATTGATACTTATTAATTAATTTCTAAATTTATAAGTGCATAGCTGTATGATTTTTAGGACCACAACTTTCACGAAAAGCGTTTTGTGCAGAAACAATGCAAACTTTTACATGTTAAACATATATATATAAGGTGACCCAAATTAATAATGTCACTTATGTTCAATTATAAATGTAGACGAAACCTAATATTTTATATACATTTAACATTGGGTAACCTTATACATAAAAAGACATTCCAGTTCCAAATCGTCACGCTTATTGTCGCAACAATCGAAATGCGTTCTTTCAAGAAAAGAAATCGGCCATCGTATGCGCGTTACACGAACGAGATGCGTGACAATATCTGGAACTGGTGAAACATATGAATTACCAATAAAAGTCCACGTAAGCACACTGAAACAACAGTTAAGAAACGATAATCGTTAGCAAGCCTGAAATACGGTATGAGCAAACTCGTCGACTGGTGTTAGGTGGCAGCCATTTAACGTGAAGACACAAAATATATATACGACTCGGCAACGTGCAAGAATGCGTTTCTGCGCGAAAGCGGCCATTGTATCGCACTTGTGACGAATGAAGCTAAACACAATACGCAATAATTAATCGATTTTTGTGCGACGTATGACCATCCGACGTATGTCCAACCGGAGTGCTTGTTACTGTCGGCCCCCGGCCTATGTGTCGAAGTAGGAGAAGAAGCGGCGAACAATGTTAGTGCTACGTAACGTAACTGTATGCTACTATTAGAGGGCGATGCTCGATAACTCGCTCAATGCCATCAGCTCTAGCGAAAGCCCAACGATAAACAGTATCGGATCGTACGGATCCGAGTGGCAGAGTATCGTATACGGGGTACTGTGGAGTAAGTGCACGTGGTAAGTGAGACGATTAAGTCCGTCGGTTTGGTTGTTGTACGTTCAGTATCACTTACGCCATCTTACCTCATTACACAATCAAGGCCAACCTGATTCTGCCGGACGCCGAAAGAAGCATTTTCTTAATTTCGCAAACGAAACGTTACGCGAATATTTGCTGCGACCGCGCGATTTCCCAATACGTGAATATAAAATTACATGCCGCGCGTCCAGCAGAATGCATTTTGTCAGGATAATGAACGTGGATCGAATATGCTGACTATTGAAGCGTCGACTTTAAGGAATCGTCTCTTTTAAAAATAAAAACTCAATATTGTTAATTGAAACCAATCGATCTGCCTGCTTTATGCTGACAAATTCTCGCAGAAGCTGCGACAGGTGGATATGCGTATATGGATACAAAATGGATGGAGGAGGAAACCGGCAACAGGCATACCGTCGAGGTAACTGCTGTAGGCAGTGTTTCCCTTCACCATGCCGGTCTGCATCATCATCATCCCCACATCTGCAAAAATCCAGCGATCGACCCGGACACGGGTTTGTAAGTTACAAATAAAATGAACAGACACATCATATATACACGGGAGAAAAACGTGAACGGCTTCACGATGCACTTTGTTTCTTCTCTCTCTTTTTTATTTTTTAGTAATGTATAGCTTTTGCGGAATTCGTATGTGCACGTACGCGCGAGCAGAATGAATCGTGCGTGTGTCACGTATAACGTATGCAAATACTGTAATCCAGATACTAATCACACGAAATTTAGGCAGAAATTTGACGAGTAAAATTATATATATAATTTCGTTTGTAACATTGCAACGTAATCATCATATATGAGCTAATGAAATAATATAGTGACGAGAGGATTACCGCGATTCCGCGTTGGTTCACGTACGAATTCGAACACGGTATTAGTCACAATATTTACGTTCAATCACAAATGAGAATACACTCGGTACATCCAAGGTATGCAACACTGGAAAAAAATAGAAAATAAGCTCGCTCATCGGGCAAGTTACCTTTCCTCGTCCCCCACCGAAATTCTTTGTAAACCTAAAAATTAACGTTGATCGACATTGCGGATCGCCCGGTGCTCGAGCGGGGCACGAGCACCGGGAACGTTGATTGCCCAGGGTTTAGGGTAAGTTTACCGTTCCTGTATATGGACAAGACTGATCGTGCGATCAGTTAAGCGTAAGTCACTACTCGGGGGAGACTCGTGTGGATATGGTCGTGTACGTGGTCGTGTACGAGTGTACGCCTGATGCGGTATGTCGCGTGTGACATGGACGGAATTGTCGGACAGAGGTGACGCGTGGCCTTCCCCCCGATATGCCTTGAGCGGCATCACCCGGCACGGGGATGTCTCGACGTTTGTGGGGAATGGATGGGGTATGCTCCTGCCATTGGCGCACCACCGGTCGGCGATCCAATTTCACCGGTGATTCAAGAACGAGAAACGTTCGGCGAACGTGAGAACGCGCGTGAATGCGGTGGAAGACGCGCGGCTCGATCGGGCCGATCGATCGACCATGAGGTCTCATCGATAATACAGCTAACACGTTGAGAGAGAAAGAAAGAGAGAGCGAGAGAAAGGGGGAGAGAGAGAGAGAGCTGGCAGACGATCGAAGAAGATAGTTTTGGAATGGAGACAGCGCGAGATAGAGAGAGAGAGAGAGAGAGAGAGAAAGAAAAGAAAGAGAGAGAGAGGGTGAAGACAGACAGTGTTCGAGAAAGAAGCTGTCATTACCATTATGGCGAAAACAGGTCCAAATCCGGAAACTATTCATGCATGCAAGGCGAGCGAGAGGGTCACACACTAGTAGTGCAGGCTATAGTTTTCGTTCTCGGTCAGGTGGACATGCGCCAACTGACTGGACTTTCGGGAATTACTGTGTTGAACTCGGTACTTCATTTATTTTTCACGTCATTTCTCGCGACTGGAGCGAGCATAAAGGTTTCCGTGAAATGAAATTAATTGATCATGCTCGTCGCATTGCGTGGCACATAAAACCACGACGTTTGACCTATTCGTGCGTAGGCGCGCAATGAATTTTCTATGTAATTTGTTGTAAAATATGTTCCGCTCTCGCGGTAGCTTTTACTGTTGGTCGCAATTCCAAAAATCGTCGCGCATCGGTAAATCTTTTATAAAAAAAAAACAACGAGAGACGTGACGGTGAAAAACGAACAAGTACCCGATTATATAGCATCGCCTTGGGGATTGTGTCTTGCAATGAAGATTAAAAATGCAATCATCGTTGTGCTGATCATCATCGTAATTATGATAATTATTCTCATAATCATCATCTTGACTTGCAAGAGATCGATTAATGTCGGAGGCAATATATGTATCGATAAGACACAAAGAGAGAGAGAGACAGACGGAAAAATACAGACAAAGAGAAAAAGTGATAGAGAAAGACAAAAAGAGATAGAAAAATAGAACAGGAGAGAGGCAAGGGAGCAATGAAGAATGAGAGTAACTTAATAGAAAGACAAAATATCGCAAGGCGCGGAACAGAGTTTTAGTACAGAGGCAGAAACAGTAGACATGTACAATCAAGTTGATGTTTGGCGAATGGAAGGATTGGATCAAGAGCTAGATCGTATACAAAAGGGCAAGAAGATTAAAAAATAAGTGATTAAGAGATAGTCACAGAGATGACAGTAAAGTATCAGACTTAACGAACGAGTGTGAGAGACGTTACCTAAATCCCGGCCCCAGGAGCGCTGCTGCTGCCCCACTAGATCATATATCACAATAGGATGGTATCACAACCATGTCACTTTGTTAATAATCGCATTTATTACTGTTATCGCGCTCTCAAGGGCAAAGGGCAAAGAGGGTGAGCCGGCAGAAACCGGGGTGAGCGTGGAAGAGGGAGAGGGAGAGATAAAGAGAGCTTCCTATGTCATCCGTTTGCATTTATACGTTACTTTACGTCGAGACGTTATAATTTTGCGAGTCACATCAAAGGCACGCTCCATCAATATCGATTGACAGAGAGAGCAAAGAATGAAAGGTAAATAGATAGATAGAGATAGAAAGAGAACGGGGAGAGAAACCTCGTGTGAGACTCGCAATCTCTATCGATAGATCGAGCGCGTTCTATGTACAAAATACATCTGTGTACAGTTTATATGTTAGATATATAGACATATGTATATATATATATATATATATAATTGGCAGAGAGAAGACCGGATGTCATTTAGCAGAAAATTTGGCAAAAATCGAGAGAAAGGCTTTTTAAAGGATCACTGGGCCAGAAAGACTTACAATTTTTGCACTTGCACTTCTTGATCAGAGTCTCGTCTTTAATCTCGTCGTGGCATGCTTTGCAATAGAACCACGCCCTGGAAATGAAAGCATAAGAGAGACACAATTATTATTCATATCTATAAATTATAAAAGATTATTTAGATATTTTTTTAATTAGGGAAAAAATCAAACAATGAAAAATCGGAAAGTACAGAATTACATATTAGTTACAGGAGGTGATTGTATACAGTCTAATTAATAAAATATTATAAAATAATGGAAAAAAGGCAATAAACGTATTATGTCGTAAAGAAATTTTGCAATACATTGCAAAAAATTGCAAACCTTTGTTCTAAGCTATATTACATAAATTATTGTTGCATTTTGACATCAAATGTGTAGTCTTAACTAGTTGTTCGAACCTCTTTAGCTTGCGTTGAATATCGCCTTATTTAAATAATTAGCAATCCTTAAGCAAGAATGTGGGTTACCATATTTAAATAAGCTCTTAAGAGTTAAGCAAGAATGTGGGTTACCATATTTAAATAAGCTCTTCCGCTAAAATCCTTTTAGCAATATTCCGAAATATTCGAGGATTCTTACCGCTTTACTTCGTCAGCAGATTGAGCAATGAAGAATCCCTGAGTATTTGCAGCGATCTTGGCACCACGTGGGTTAATCGAGATTTTACTGTCGGAGCCTCCTTCGCCCTTTATCTCGATGGCCAGCAGCAAGAGCTTCAGTTTCGTGAAGCACAACCTACGACGAAGTCCATACGTAATATTCGATGTCTAGATGCAATTAAGTATTAAAATAACAAAAAGCTTAAATATATTTTGCTGTGTTTTAATGCGATACACTTATGAACGTGGCAACATTGTATGCAAAAAAGTGGCCAACAATAAGCGACTAGAAATACTGCAAAGATATCATCATGATAATGAGTTGTGTTTCAACAAATATATTAATATGCAATAATATCTGAATAGCGTTGCTTATAATATAAAAATTTTTACAGCAATAATATCAGTATAATAATTACAAAACATCTTTAACCAAATAGAACATTAGAAACAGATAGTTGTGAACAACTCAATATCGTTCGTGTAAATAATAAAACTTGAATTCGTAAGAAGAACTTCTATTGTTCATGTGAAACTATTTTTGTTTTAGTTTTATTATAAAAGAAACATTATATAAAAATTAACGGTATAATTCTATAATTACTCTAATAATTCTGTAGTATAACTACTATACGAATGTTTGCATACGAATGCAAGCTTTATTCTTTGCACGGTAAGATTTATTCAATGTGAATGCAGCATAAAGTATTGTCAGATTGTATTTGTGTATATTTAAAATGCATAATATAGAACAAGATAAAACAACTATATTTATTTAAGATTTACATTTTTTCATTTAAAATATTACAGCATAAAGAAAATAATATATAGAAATAAAACTTTATTTAGTGTTTATTATTTTATTTAATGTAGGTATATATCTAATACAATAATTTAATAATATATAAATATTTAGTTATTTTTCATACTTTATGCGCTTGGTTTAGCGAAAAATACACAGCGAAAAATGTTAGTAAGATATGTGTATATACACCCACAGAGTAACGGGATACTGATCGTGCAGAGGCAAAGTCTTATTTCAAATATCAAAGCATTTAAATTTACAGCGTTTATTTATTTAAAAAAAAATTAAGCCTTGTTTATACCTGCATGTATCATCGTCCCGTTATACCACCTCGGCGATAACTGAACATTAAACAATCATGCAGACGATGCAACATGTATCGATGAATTAATCCAGGCGATCATGCAGGAAAGTCTTACGATTATTACTTATCTAATTATATGAGCCGAGAAACATGCCAAGATAAATCGAGAGTCTCTAGACTCCACCCTTTATAGACTATCTATTACGTTCTAAGTTCCTAATCTACTTCAAAGTTCCAGGAGGCATTCGGGAGGTCCAGTCTCATCCGTGTAAGGATCGAACGGATTAGCTAATGTTCGGGAAGCATTACATGTATATAATATACGATTGTATACAATATACGGCATAGAAAAAGATGATAAAGATAATTAATATTCATAGATAATAAATATTCATAACGTATTTCAATGTGAAGACCGCTTCTTGCAGGAATAGATCTCTCACACACACAAACCAAATGATGACGATAATCCAAGAGTGCGCATAAACCAAAAGAGAAAACTCCGAAGAATTGTAGCTCTCAGTCGCGCGAATAACGATGCAATTCACTGATTTCTGTAGAATATTGCTATGCCAGCAATAGGAAACTTCTATGGATTTCATTAATATCATCTTTTTTGAAAAAGTATGCAGTAGTAGCGAAAGTATGACTAATAAAGACATCATATAATATGCAGAACGTTTAAAATTTTTCTCACTCCTTTTATTTATAGATACTTCGACTAATACGAGACCATTTTTCTTTTTCAATTATTCAATTGCCTGCCATTTGTTGTTACAATTTCTTAACATAAGAGCCTTAGATATTTCTTTCATTAATCATCAAGTATAAAGTCTATTGAATTAAAATCTATCCAAAATTAAAGAAAGAATAAAGGAATAAAAATATTTACATTTTTAAAGCTAAAAACTATCGCTACTGATATTTTTGCAGATAAAAGTGTTGACAATCTGTCAGGATTAAATGTTATCTTAAAAATAGAAAAATAAAAAAATCACAGAAATCAGATGATGCAATCTTACTATAGGCAAATATGTAACGGTGCAATTCAGACGGCTGAGAAAGGGTATTAAACGACGCGTTTATTTCGTCCTCAGATATTTCGTGATTTTTTCTCGATTATTTATTAAAACTATTTATCGAATCGAATTATTTATCGATATTTATTACGGCGCGATATGTATAATAGTATTTATTTAATTAATGCAAGGCAATATATTAATATATTTTTACTGTGCTATATACATTCTTTACGAACTCGTAGCGACACAAAAAGAAGACGTGTTCTTGTCTTCATAAATACATATAGTTCTTGGTTAAATTTATTTCCAGTTATTTGCAATAAAAAAATATAAAATGATGTAAGAATTACAATGTACATTTTTAATATATTTTCTAATGTTAGTTCTGTGATATATTTCTATATTAGTTCGATTTTTATAATTAATGCATGTATTTTATCACAATTTTCACTTTTGTGGAATAAAATTCAAATGCTGGCGAAAAAAATATAAACTGCCTTTTGTGCAAAGTATATGCACACATCCCATATATCTTATATCACGTCGTGATTATAAGATCATCATGTGACTAATTCCGATTGCAAGTGACTATATATATTTAACACTTAATCAATTTTTACTGTGTACGTGTCACAGTAGCAGCAAACCGATATCTGTACAATAAAATTAATGTTTGTAGGAAGAGCGGTATCTCCCCTAAATTGCAGCTCCAAAAATTTTCGCAAGAACAGAATTGCGAGCTCGATTAAAGTCCGTTAACGAACAGGGAGTGTACTAATACATATTTATGTCTAATCGGCAGCCACGATCGATATCCTTACACTCCTCCAATAACCTGTGTCAATGTGTTACGAGAATAAGTTTCACATACTTTTATGTGGTAAAGAGCAGCAGGCATGCGTGTACAAAGAACGCGCTTTTGTTAAAATAAGATTAGAACGCTACATTTAAGAACACACACCATGACAAGGATACGGACATATTACCGACAAAAAAAAAGACAAAAATCTCGCCCATTACGTTATATCCAAAAGTGTTCGTATAAAACCCCAAAAACGATTTCTCTGTCGGGATTCCTTTTTCCCCAAATAAAAACAGAATTACGCCGTTTCGCCATTTCGGAAAGAGGTCATAGGACACGCGCGCGCGCTTCTTTCTCATTTCGTCTCACGTTGCGCCGCAAAAAAAAAACTGTGATATTGCCGAAGCGGGATGCACGATTTACCGGGACGAATGCGGATCTTGCGAGCGATTCTTGCAACGCGCGTCTGATTGCAACTAGTTAAGATTTATTAAGAATGACCGCTGGTCACGTTATGCCGCGACACGATATTGTGCGCGCCGATTTAAGAATAACAACATTCAAGACCGACAATCAAGTAATTTTCATGATAATTAATGTCACGAAAATGAACGAAATGAATTTTATTTACTTCGTTTTATAAGTCTTTTAATAATTTTCGCAACGGTTTCTACGCAATGATGGAGTAATCTCAAAACAGACAATTTAACTGATTTAATATAAAAAAGAAGAGAAAAAAGAGAGAAATTTTTGAGAGTGAGAAACGCAAGAAAAGAATAGTGCTTCGAGTAAACGAATCGAGTTGCAAAGAGAATTAAGCAATACGCAGTTTTCAATCTCGATATCAATTGTTCCGCGAAATAGTGTTGGAGTACGAGAATTCCATTGCGTCTGACGGTCTCGACACGATCGTAATGCTCGACGGGAAACATTTTTAGAATCGCGACCAATTGTACGCGAATCGCCTGGCGCCCGGTGTTTCCACGAATTTCCGAATCCGAGTGCGGGTTTGAAACACTTTCGTTTCCAAACGGGAAATATTGCCGATTCCCCTGTTGCCAATCGAGCATCCCAATTATACCGAGCACGACCGACCGGAGGCAATCGCCGGCAAGCAAAGTCCGCATTTGTCCCCGGTACGTCTCTCTACTCTTCATTTCTACGCAATTCACAAAGAAATCTGTGCAGAATTTCGAGCAGCTCGAAAACGAAAATCAAAACTGAATCGGAAGAATAAGAGGGAGACACGGCCGAACGGAGGCAAAAAGACAAAAAGAGGAAAGGGGAAAAAAAGGAGAGAATAGACTCGTACAGCTCAAAACTGGACTACTCTACGCAAAATCCAAACAAAAGTATATAGACAAAAAGACGAATATAGTAGAGTCTAGTAAAGAATCGTTCAAAGGCTAAGAGACCGAGGTGAGGGGCGATATATGTATATATAAATATATATATGTATATATGTTCTCAAGTATATAGATATATGTGGTACATGTATGTCTCGGTATTAGGATAGTTCAGTGTGTTTATTCGTGAAACGAAGATGAGACAAAGAGATAAATAGAGAGAAAGAGAAAGAGCTAGAAAAGAAAGAAATTCGTAACCGAGTGTACGGTGTGTGAATAGAGTATTTCTGTATTTGTGTTCCTCTTCTTTCTTTTTGTATATGAATGTTGTATGACGGTCCGTATGATTGTCAATTCTGTATATACGTGTTGTATCGCGTGACTCGTGTTGTAAGAGTGTCTGTTTATGATACGTTTACGTGTGTGACAGCCGTTAGCAGCGAGGACTTACTCGCTGGCTTGGGGAAATGTCATCCCGGTAAAGGACGGGGAGAGGGTTTCCGTGTACATCTCGCAGCCCGTGCCCTGCAGGTAATCATTCTGCCACGCCTGTGTGTCCGGCGACTGAAACACCAACCAACCAGGCCCCACGTCATCAAACTTTCATGATCCACGTCGCGTGTGGACGCGCGAGCGGAAGAGCATCAGCTACGTGCGAGCTGCTACCCTTCCCGGAGGGAGACAACTGGAATGGGGACATTTCGTACATCGTTTTGCAAACAAGGGTTTGCCCGCGAGTCGTCCGACCGATGCGTCCGTCTGAAAAAATTTACCTATAGGACGCAGCGTCTAATGGTCTAATCTTTACTCCTTGAACGTGCGAGCTCTGTAAAAAAAGTCTGGTTACGGTCTGGTTTTTTACGAGGCTCGGAAGTCTCCTAAGCCTTTTTCCCTGGACAACACGAAAGTGTAAAAGACATCCGAGAAACGGATTCTTCGTCTGTGACCGATAGCGACATCTTTCCAGACGTTTTTATGATTAATTGATTTTCTTTTATACGTTTGTGTTGCCGGAGGAAACCGTTTTTGGCCGGAGACAGAATGTAGGCCAGGACACGCTCGGGATGCCGATCCCGAGCGACGCGGCCCGCGTCGCGTCGTGTCGACCGCGACGCACGGCGATCATGCACGATGATGCATTTCGCAATTATGGCGACCGACCGGGGTGAGAGTTATTATCACCGTCAGCGAAACGAACGAGCGCCGTTAACGATCAAATTCCAGAGGCCGTAATTCCGGGAGCGAGCACGCGCACACACTCACACTCACTCAGACACACCTATGTACATATTTCGGGGGCACATAGAGCGCTTGATCTCTTCCAAATTCTCTGTCCCACCCCACCCTATCAATCTCGGCAATTCGTCGATCGATCGAAACCTGACCATTTCTCACATTTTCCTTCCCCTGGCTACACTTGCACGTAGCTCTTGCACGCGCAAGCTCTTCAATTACGTTGATCTCTTCGTATAGTGTGTATATATAGTATATATAGTACAAGTCTAAAAAGTCTGCAAAGAGTGCTCTTTCATTGATACGAACGACGACGAGGACACATCTTCGATTTACTTCTCGAGCTAACATTTTTCTAGATGATAGGAGAAGATGGTTTTCAGAGTTCTAGATTCGTACAATATTTTGACTGTCATGTTTATTCTTCTGGAAATCAATTTACCATCAGTAGTTTTGCAAAAATAACACGGTGAGCACTGTCGCTGTTGATTGCTTTTGAAATATATTTGGTTCTCTATTTGACTTTTATTTCAAGAAGCATTTCAAAAAGAGATTTCACACTTTCACATCTCTCTATCTTTCCAAAATAGCTATGCAACCGAAAATCCTGGATTATATGCCCGTATGTTTGTCTTCGTTGGGTAACCAGCACAACGGTAAACACGTTGTTGCAGCGCTGGCACCAAAACTTGGATCAAAGGATTGCTTTATGAATCTAGCAACTCCACCGCTGACGAGATAGAGATTTGACCGTCGTATTTACCCACCCGCCGCTATAGTAATTTTATAGAAAGTCTGCAGAGTTTAGTCTGGTTTAGAAACTCTCTAGCGAAAATCGGATCAAAGGCTGTGAATGCTCTACGATTCCAATGACTCTAATCGAGGTCGAGACTGTGTCGTCGTCAGTCGTTCCTTCTTCTTTTTCTTACTCTGTTAATTAATGTTATTGTTACAAGTCCTTCAAAGTTATATATATATATTTATATCAATTGCAGAGAGGGGTGAAAATAACAGGTACGTTACTGAAGCGATGAAGGGGTGGTTTACATCGATTAGGTGTAGCACAGATATGGTTTTGTACAATATAATAGACACGTTCATGTATTATGTTGTAATATACACACATATGTATATATTGCACGGAGGCTCGCGCGCTCCGTTGTACATGTGTATATTTACGTATATATGTATATATATATATACGTTTACGTTTATAGCGGAGTGGAGCGTAGTGAGAGACATAGGCGAGGCGAAGCTTCATCCCTTTCTTTTTTTTCCTTCCGATTCAAGAGACCGCGGACTTTCCTCGAGCGACTTTGTCGTCGTTAACATGATCGCGAAACGGGCCTGCAAAATATATGGATGGCGGCGATTTTCACAAGTAAATCTCATTACTCAAAGGAATTCTTCGCTCGAGTATCCCTCGAGATTCCATCTGGATGAGCTATGCGCGGTGAAACCCCGAAGAGTTTCATTCGTGTCTCACAGCAACGAGTAGAAGAGCCATCCATTTTCCATGAACTTTTTACATGACCGCAGAGGAACTTAAGTCGACGATAAGTGGAATTATTTTAACTCAGTAATTGAAACTCATAAGTTTGACGTTTATTTACTCTGTAATTACATGGCTTTTAAAATAACGTGTTTGCTCCCAAGAATTTCGTTAGATTTTATTTAGTAATTTCAACGGCTTGACCAGCGTTTATGTCAAGTTCCGAATATATTATATAAAGTTATTTATCGTGTAAATACACTATTTAAGTTTATAACATTTATTCTAATGTAAGTAAAAATTGTATTGTTCTCTAAATTTATCTCTATTTCTTTCAACTTACACGATTTTTTGAAAAGAGATATTGATTACTGTTTCGATATCGATAATCAGGCTTTCCTTTCAAATTTAATTACTACTGGAGATATGACGTAACAAAATCTAATATAGAATGATAAGAGGAGTTTAGCTTGCGAAACTATCTTATCTAAGCTTCTAATTTTGAATCCCTCTGCGGCATAAAAACGCAATACACAACGTAAAAAGTTCATAAAAATAGCGAGAAAGATCAGGTCCCCTGCTTTTCCTCGTTAGACGACAAAATCGATCGCTACGCCACGTGTTTGCTGCGTCACTGACTGAAGAAGCATGAATTAAAAATAATCACACGCGCGCCACAACACCATTATTGATATGGAATTAGCGGTTTGTATCGACGTTTCCGTACGTTTCCCGCGGGCGGCTTATCACGCAGCCGCGCAACGAGAACGAAACGGACATCACTGTGATGAAGCAAGGGAGCACAGGGGTAAACGGACACAGCGTAGACACGAGATCAAACACGGTGGGCAATCAGCGATGGCGATCGAACGAGAGATCGCTCCCGATTGAATCGCGGTCCCGTCTCTTGAATCAGACGTATATGCGCGTATCTGCTGGATGTTGGATTGGTCCATAGACCGACTTACTCAGTGGCTTTCGCAAAGGGCATTCCAATGAAGGTAGGGCTCAGTGTCTCGGTGTACATCTCCATTCCGGTTCCACGCAGGTAGTCATTCTGCCAAGCCTGCATATCGGGCGACTGGTACCAATCAACCAACCATTTCTAAATCACACACGCTCCTATGCATGTACGGATTGTGCGCGTATGTCCACAGTGAGGTGCTCGTGCCCGATTACTTCCGGTTAGGTGACGCGACGTGACGTGATGCGAATCTCAACTTCGCTTCCCGCGATTCACGTGACGATGTAACAGCGCGCGTGAATGAATAACGATTTGCACGATTTGCGAACCCACGTAGGTAGGAGTCGTCGGGAATAATCTTTTGAAATGACGATGTTCGAACATCTGCCATTTCGTAGCTAAGGAGCGCTGTGCGCTCGAACGTAAGTGATCGCACGATTGATAATCGATTTCGCGAAAAGGAAAATAACGGCTGATGGTGTAAGATCTGTTTTACATACGCGATCACTGTGAACAGTCCCGTAACAAAGACCTATACGAGGAATTGCGTATTCAGACATGCATAGACGAGACGGCAGGGTGCACTGCCGGAGAACGACGTTTTACTGACCGTCTTAAAGGAACGCATCGCGAAGAGATTGGCCATCATTGTGCTGAATCCAGGCGCGAGGCAGGACTGCGCGATAAAGCCTAGTTTCAACTCGGCCAGGCATATGACGTCGTCACCCTGCTTCCAGTCCCACGATGGAATGTTTAGTAAGTAGGCCTGGAACACAATATGGTCAACAGGATAAGAAACAATCGTCAATAGAAGCATATTATCTCGCAACGGAAAGAAAAAAGTATATCTAATTCTTGGCAGACACAAATATAATCAGACACCATATGAATCGCAGATACAAATCTCGATAAATGAAAATTTTGGAAAAACTTAACGTCATTTTGTACCTTCACTTTATAAATCGCATTCCGTTTGAAGTTAGATTTATCGCCGAGCTTCGTTTGCTCGACGATAGTTACCTTGTTGTGATACTGCATTAATTGTATGATAACGCGAATGTCATCCGAATAGTTCTTGATGGAGATGACGCGCATGATGTTCGCCGCGTCTTCCGCGTCCGGGTCCTGGCAGTACTTGTTCGCCAGTACCAAGCACGCGTCCGCGTCGTGTACCTAAAAAGCATTGAGATAATCCGTTTTGTGCCATCCGTTGTTCCGTTCTGTAATCGATTAATAGGCGGGAAAAATGTATATTAGGCAGGACGTTGGTCTCAAAGCGATAGCAAAATAGAATGGAAATTGTTCCACGAGTGTATACTCGAAACCAGTGTAATAAGTAATTTCGGATAGACAATGTTATTACACCTATTTGTAATTAGTATGTCTATTCTCTTAGAGGGAAATACACATAAAAGCATCGTGACATGCATTTTCAAAAAAAAAAGATTATCAAAAGTGCTTGAGTTTTGTGGATTTGATGTTAATATTAAAATGTAGTAAAATAAGATATATTTTCAATACCCGATATTTTTCATTACCGGAAAAAAATACAACAAAAATTTGGATGAATTAACGCTTAATTTTAACAAAGTGCTCAACTCAAAATTTGATTCTTTAGAAGACTGTAAAAATCACCTCAAACAATAATTGTTAAAAACATCTGAAATTACTTATTACATAATTTAATAGAATGGAGCGAAAAGATAAAACTATCGATCGATCAATCAATAAAATCGCTGTAATCAATAAAATTGTTTCCACTTAACAGCAAAGAGAAAAGCGACTGTTTGGAAACGCGTCGCGATCGTCGAAATCAGTACGTTGTGTGTAAGCTGCTAAATCTACGGATCGTCGATCTACAATTGTACTTGGAAAATAACGACTTCTTCTCATATTTGTACAAATTTCTTTTTTTTTTCCAAATTGGAAAAATTTTATATCATGGATACAAAGAGCATCGTCGAAAATACAACATATGAAATAGAAGACTCTTCAATATAAAGGGAATATGCATCTACAATATAAAAGTCATATAAAAGCATTCAATGAGACAACAATGGCTACTTAATATCGAAGATTCGCACGGCCAGTAGAGTGGATCGCTTCACAAAATAGATAAAAGAAGTCAAGTTAATTGAATTCATGAAAATTTAGCATCAAATCTGAATTTCATTATTTGCTTCGTTCACGTGATTTAATTGCCAATTATTATGCAAGTAACATGTCTACTACTGTTTTTAATTTTTAACGATTTACCACTGTCATATCAAGTTCACGCGTGATAAATTTTATCTGAAAGTTTATAGTTCTTAAATTACATGTAAGATTAATTACATGTAAAATTAATTAAACATATTAGAATTGAGAATATCTTTGACAGTGGGGAAATTTGCTCTGATATGAAATGAAATTTGCAAAAGCAGCGAAACGTAGAAATGTCTCTGAAATCTTCTTCGTGCGCACCTTCGACGCAGTCGCACGATTCGAACAATAATCAAAAATATGAAAGCGAGCCTCTACGGCACATTCCTTGGATATGCAAACATCATCGATCATTGGGGGTGGAGGTCAGTCGGTTCGTCTAGGGGTTCTATACATCTGGATAATGGAGAAGCGCCTCTATCTACATGCTAAATCTATCGGCTAACAAGATGTTGGCATTAACCTCGGTTGTGTAAAAAGAAACTACACAAACAGAGAACGTACCGTCCCGTCTTCGTCAGTGCAGGATCGATACACTTAACAGATACCACGATCGACTCTATTCCACCAGATACTAAGTCTCTAACAGAAACTACCGTCTGGAAAATAATCGGCTGGTAAACCAGTCTCTCCGCGAGAAATACACGGGCACTTACCCACTCGGGTCGACAGCAGGCATGGGTCTATCCAGTGGAGGATGCAATACACAACCTTAAAGGGACTTTTCTCACGTGGGTATGCATAAAAGTGTCTCCGTGTGCGTGTGCGTGTCTATGTGTAGGGGAAAATTTGACGTTGCTTTCCTCTCGGATTTGCTGCCGGGTATGTATAGAGAGAGGGGGATGAAATAGACGGAAAGATAGATAGAGATTGATAGACAGACAGATAGACTATTAGATCGGGACGACGTTACTCAGGCGAAATAGGTGGGGTCGAATCGGGTTTTTTTTTATCGTGGGCGTTCTCTCAGGTCCGCATCCCCGATTGCTTCGTATAAAACCTCGCAGATAATTGATCGAATCCGAGACCAGCCATCGCAAATTGACGAGACACGAAAGCGGACGGCAGTATATACGAAGACGCGCCGGTATAGGGATATCGTGGTGTAACATCGTCAATGTGTACGAGCATAAAGGGAAACATACAGGCAACAAACATCCTGGAACAATAGCGTTTGTTATCCGCACAACGTCATTTCCCGAACGTCTACCGATCGCCCACGGTAGCAGCTGTAACATCTCGCTACTTTCGCGGCATCGATTTTTCCAGCAGACTATACGAACACTCGCGGTCTATATCACGGTCTGCAAATGTCGCGTTCAAGCTTTCGCGAATTTATACAATATATATATAAAACGGAGGCGACATATGTGACACGTATAAATATTTATTTCAAAACGTGTATAAAAGTACTCGGAATTTCAACTAAACGGTTTTCTCTCGTTAGAATATGTATTACAAGATAAACTCGGAGATACAGAAAACTCTCTCGTATAACGTAAAACAAAGAACGACGATAGACCTAGATTAATACAATGAGATTCAGAACAACATTCTGAATTGATTAAAGTGTTAATTACGCGGCAATAAAGCGCTGGTACCGTGCGCGCCAAGATATGACGATCCGATGGGTCACAGGACGTCAAACATAGAGAAGGAGAGTAGAAATATAGTAAGAGTAAAGTGGGGACCGTTATATGTAACAGGATAGAGCTGTTTATAAAGTATATATATATATACATATATGTATATATACTTTCTTGTAGGACGTAGATTGTTCGATCGTGGTAACAAACTCACCTTAACCCGCTGTAGGTCAATCGGGTTCATGATGGTCCCCTGAAAGAACTCCACGGTGGTGAAGTGCCGCTTGAACAGTCCTTCCAGTTCGAGATCAGGCGGTTTCCTGAACGGATCCGACAAAATGATATGATTCCTTTTATAAATAACATTCACCTCAGCTGTCGACGGTCGCGTCCTTTTTTGCGAGAATATCGTCGAGCAGTAGCCCGACAGAGGAGTCGGTGAAGATTTCGTTAGAACGTAAATGAATAATACAAATTCGTCGTGCGTGCTCGCAACTTTTGAGAGAAAGTCATATATCGCACTGTCTTTGATTCGTTTAAATTCGTTTCAATGATTTTCATTCTAATCGAGCCAAATGCACGATAAATTGATTAAATTGTACGAGCTTATCCTCAAAAGAAACGAGTACGCTGATATATAATAATAATAAATATCTAAGTAAAGTCTCTACTGCAGCTGAGTCGGCTCCATAGCTCAATACAGCATACCATGCAGTCGCAGGCGGTTGCTTTCTACGTAAATATATATATATATATGTATGTATATATAGATACGTATGTATATCCTTCACCGTCCGGTGCCGCATCGTTTTTGTATTCACAAGGTAAACTTGAAAACGTCATTTTATGTGAGCATATTGCGAACTCCAGTACAGCAAACTTGAACAATCGAAATCCTGCAGCGGAAAACCGCGGGAAAACATGTGGCCGACGAAGCAAACTGTTCTCGTTCTCAAATCATGCCGCACCGAACGTTTCGACAGTTCGTGAAAGAAGAGAAGAGAGAGAAAGAGAGCGAAAATCGAGAGAGAAAGAGAGTAAATCTAAAACGTAGCGAGCATTCGGTGTGATCCGCGGGCGTATGCGTACGCACGAATCACCAGATACGAGAAATTCAATGTAAGAAGTAACGGCAGCGATATTATATAATGTATATATTAACATGAGACTGCATGACGTGTGACATAAATATATATGTATGTAAATATAGATAATCTATATATATATATGCATTAGAATAAGTAAATATATATATGTATATATATATATAATATATATATATATATGTATATATATTGATCGACCATCACGGCGTGTTATATCCAGGCGAATAACCGTGTAATAACCTAAAGAACTGCAAGAAAACAAGAAGCACGAGCGGCCACGTGGAGGGCATTGATGGAGGGTTGGTTGGTTGATGGAGGTTTTCGTGTGGTAGTTGTTCTAGGGTTCAGGGTACCTTGACGCGCTCCAGGTCCACGGCATTCATCATGGTGCCCTGAAAAAACTCCACGGTCGTGTAATGCCTCTTCAGGAGACCCTCCAATTCGAGATCCGGCTCTTTCCTGAAAAAAAGCAAACCAATCCTTGCGACTATATAGCGATCAGACTACACGGGCGACCGTGGAATGCAGCCTTCTCACTTATCCTCCACGTTACTGGATAATCCGATCTCTTGATGGAAAATCTTTGTTTTGTAATTTGAAACCTTGCTGGAGGATAACGAAATTTTTACGGTCGATAAAACGCCGAGCTAATGGAGTCTGATCGCTTTAAGTCGCTTGGCGACGGGAAATCTCTCGAAGGGCGACATACTTACCACGGAGTCGCCAACACAAAAAATAAAACATTATTTAGTATATGAGAGAAACAATGAAGAAATAAGCTAAAAATGAGAGACTGAAATCAAGTTGTTGTGATAATTAACAAATAACAGTTTTGTTTGTGTACGAATGAACAGTTGTATGTTTTATTAGTGTAAAATATATAAAGTTTCTATTTCCTGTAAAAATATAAATAGAGTATATGCTTCAACTAATGATACAAAAAACTGATTAATGACGTAAGATGATCAAATATGCGAGATAAAAATTTCATTATTCACATCGGGAAATAACCCTTTCGAGACTATCCACGATATCAATCACGAGATACACGAGACACACATTCTGATAGCGTCGAAAGAGTTAAATACCGTACTTGATGCGAGCTGGCAAAAAGTTTTACAAAAGCAGCGGTCATACCTATGCAAGAAGACAACTTCTACGTCGACGTCCTCGCGATCCTCGTGTAGGAAATCCTTGAGGAAGTGCGAGACCGATTCGTAGGTGATGTGGCCGCACACGACGATATGTCTGCCAACACAACGAGCATATTAGATGACATTCTTAAAGAGACGATATTGGTGAATAGGAAAAGAAAGGGAAACTCTCTCAAGCACAACTACCATGTACACGCTCTAACAATAAGTAGTATATGTATGTCAACTACGGACCCATATTATTTAAGTTCTAATTATATAAGTTCTTCTCTCTCACG
>NW_020210305.1:1600900-1606217 GCF_003070985.1 Temnothorax curvispinosus
GATTAGACCTGCTCTTTGTTAAAAGTTAATCTATTTAAGATTAATTATATTTATCAATTCGATATAGCTTGAAAATAAAAAAAATAAAACATAAATTGGTATTCTTTAAAAAATATAATATTTATGATCCATCGTGAAATCGATAAAGAACTCATTTCAAGAAACTTATATAGTCATAAAATAATAAAAAAGATAACAATTATTCGGCACTAGAGTAATGCGCGTTCTGTTCGAAAGAGTAACGCGCATATCTATTTGATAATAAATAATAAATCAGTAAATCATCATGGGCTGAACTTACCAAGATTGCGCTAGGAATTGGAGTGATTTATTTTAACCAAATTGACTATACACATACCTATGTGACAAGTTAGTAGCACTAGATATACAATGTACATACACAGGTCAATGCTGATAAGTGTTAGATATCAAATACGTACGAGTATACAAGCTCATTCACGTGTTAGTCGTCGCCATGTGTATGTCAAGAACAAAACTCTCTTCTACGTGTGTAATTTCTACGTGCTGTGTGTACATATATTAATAGTGAGAAACGTATTCCTATTCCTAAGTGTCACATGACAGATAAGACTAATTGTAAGTGATGCCCAATAATTAACGGACTCACAAAGGACAGATAGCGGAGTTCGACCATGATCATTCCATGCTTAATGTTATCTACTCGGTGATGTCTGATTTTCGGCTCCATCATGAACTCAGTAGCCTTCCCGTGTCGCGCGATTTCCTTTATCACTTGCACCAACGCGGGTGTGTCTCTTTCACACATGGGCCGCGCGACAGGCGCTACTGGGATTCAATGCGAGCCAGATAATATCCAGGATTACTGGTTACTTTTACTCTAAACGTAAAGGGGGCCGACGTCGTGTGCGTGTCGAGATGTGAGCGTGTGTCATGGGTATGAGCTGTTGCAAGTCGTTTTCGTGTGATGACCGTTGCCGGATCGGAAACCAGGCGTGAGTAACGCGGATCTGCCGAAAATTGGACGTGCTCGTCGTATCCTCCAACTGTCCGCGCGAGAAAAATTGGATGCTCGTACGCGACGTTCATACAATGAGAGCCCGGATTCCCGTATCTTTTATTGTATGACGTAAGATTATTCACGTTCGTTCCGGTATCGGAGCATGCCTCTATGTACTCGGAATTATTTAATTTATTAAGCCCGCTTGCAATGCCATTAGGCAAGTGAAGTTGATTCATTAGTTAGTATCTGATGATCAGTATCAATGGGTCGATGAGAAACGGCGCGCAGCACGAATGATACACGCCGTGAAAGACGGCTAAAAATGACAACGGTAATTTCCGCGAAGCATTTATCATCATGACAAAGCTCTTCTGGGTTATTACTATCGTGTGCGCGCGGATATACGCGTATATATCGTTCATCGATCGTAGGGCACACGTATTCATCACGTATTTGGATAAGGTGCTCGGAATGATGATGCGATCAGCAGCGTGTTATTGTCGTGTAGCTCCTTCTTACGAAAGATCACAGCCACACTTGCGCTAATTGTGAATGACAGCTGAATCGAAAAGAAGCACTGAGTTATCCCGGATCTACGTTGTTCATTTCGGCCCACCGAGAATGTCCTCAACCAGAATCCCTGAGCTACGTATGAGACCAGCGATCTCAATAATATACACATATTTATTTAGGCAGTATATCCTTCAATTTCCCCTTTTAAAGTTTACGCAAAAACGATCATTAATACTGTCTAAAACATCAAGATTATTACACTGAAGTGGTACAACATTAGATTATATGGCGGGGTAAAAACCACAGTGGTGTAAGTCAAATTTTTAAAAATATTTTCTTGTGTGCATAGATGCAATCTGTACAATATATAAATTGTATCTATACACACGAGAAAATATTTTTAAAAATTTGACTTACACCACTATAGTTTTTATCCCTCCATATATATATATATAGATATATATGTATGTATATTATAATATATGCATTCAATTGTTCGGATAATGCAGGGTGCATGCTGGACGTTAACTCCTTGCACTCAGAGAGAAATACAGCTCGACATATCAAAACGCGCGGTTCGTTTAATGATGATAATGAGATCATTCGACCGCGCGATGCTTCAACGTACATCGAATAATTAACTCAAGATTCGTTATGCAAGTTTCTGCGGCTTGATAGTGCGACGCATAATTGTGCCCGCTTTTAGCGCGAAGTTGTCACATCCGTTTACAGCAGATTGCTTTATCTCTGTCGTCTCAATTTGGATTTCCCTCGAGAAAGCGGTTCACGGCCGGCGCAATGATTGTGATTAATTAAGCAGAAGCACTAAACGAACAAGTTGATCTGGACACGACACATCTTGTTAAAGTTCACTTAAGATCTGCGCGATTTATTTGCGAAACGAGAAACGTAGAACATTTGATGCGAAAATTGCAATTAATTTTTGACGAAATAAATATCTCGAGATTTTTCAACAAAAGAACTTGCTAATTTTCTCGTGAATTTTCGTTTGTTCCACGTTCTATATTTTATGCGTTATTTTATGCGTAATCAAACCGTAACGAGCCGTATTTGTCCCAAATGCGAACGGTGTGAACAAACAAGCTAACACCAGTTGCTGAGTGTGGTGAGTATAGGTCTGTGATGGCAGACGGGCTGGCTGGTCTATTGAGGGAAAGAGGTTTTATAGGAGCAGGCTGGAGTTGAGGAATGTTTTTGGGGTGACGGCTGCACTAAGACAACTAGTGCAATGAGCTGGTACGGAACTGCGGTTTTGCGATGCTATAACACTGACCTCTAAATATATATAGATTTATAAGAGAGGGATTTATCGGAATCGGGATTTTTGTGACGAGAATCGACGTTCATACGTGCTTCTATCAGGAGATTGCATTCACGGGAGCGGGACCACGGAAGGAATCAGGAGAGAAACCGGAATGTCGTTGTGTGCGCCCGTGTACGTGTGTCGAGAAGTAGTGTAACAGAGGCGTAACAGATAGATGCTGTGGGATATGATGGAAATTACATAGCCTTTCGTGTATAGGAGGACATCGTGGGCATGGTGGCAGTCGGGACTGGGGACTCAAATCGGGAAAGCTAATTGGTTGGTTGTGTCTCTCACCTGCGACCTCGCTCGTTCTTCAAAGTGCCGCCGTACTTGTTTCGCGTCCCGATCAGGTCAATTATCTCAGGGATACAACTGGCGAATATGGCCTACACCACGTAATAGAACAGAACATAACACTCGCATCAATACACTTGTGTGATAGGGCTGGCAATAGTTTGCTTTTGCTTTTTGTTTTGCTCTTTTTACATGTATTTCGTTCGGTTGGTCGGTTGATCGGTCGGTAGGTCGGTCGGTCAATTTTAATTTTTCCGACGTCGTGTCGCGATGTCGGGGTGACTAGTAATCGTTATACGCTGGTTGCACAGTACGTCTTTTCCATTAATCGATGGGAAGGCGAGGGAACGAGGATATTTGCATTTATGAACGAAATCAGATTTTAGCTCGATTAGCGCGGCTGCTGATAGAGACACGATTATCAGTGCTGTATTGCTAAGTCTTCGATAATTAGTGATGTGTTGGAAACAAAAACACGTTCTCCAGATAAAAGGGCGGGGCACAGATAGACTACCTATACTTATAAATCCTACACACCTATACACCTAAGCCTAACGAATACTACACGTGCCGACACGTCTGCCTAATCCTCTGATAAATCTGTTCATGTCCACGTTCTTTCATAATGTAATTTCGTGCGCTCAATGTATTATAATCGCACTATCCTTCTTGAGGATTTTTGTATCTGACTTTTTCCGTTTCTTAAATGTACTTATTGTACATAAAAACACATATGTACATTCATTAGTATATTTTCTTGAAAGAAATCAAGGGTTACTTATTGCGATTATTAATCAAACAGATATCATTTATAACAATTTAATTGAAAAATTAATCCCGGTATGACAATTTTGTAAAAAGCAAATTTTTGGATATTCATCTGAAATATAAATAAATAGATATTAACATAAAAATAATAAATAACGAAAAATCTATGAGCATTTAGCAAATCTGGTTTTTTCCAAATAAATCCTTTAAATATAAAAATTAAGAAATTGTCAAAATAAATATTATAAAAATTTTTACTTTACAATGTTTAATTATAGAGAATAAGATTGAAAGCTTTATATTTATACGATTATATAAAATCTATATATTTTAATAATATCAGACAAAAAATTGTGACTGGTATTCAAAATCAAAATCGCTTTGATTATGAAATATTTTAATTATTTAGACACGTCTTGTGTCAACCTAAATAAATCAATTGTATAATTATATTCAGTCATAAATAATTAAATTAAAACCACCGCTGCAAATGTGTATTTTCCGACTATCTTCCGAGTTTGCAGTATACCTCCTTCGCAACGGAATAAAGTGCCGAACTCTTATTAAAAATTTAGTTAGCGAGCGGTGTTAGCGTCTGGTTAATGTTAATCACTCATTCACACTAACTCACGATACAATCGACACAAGACATAATAAACGCAAGATTATTACATGTATATATATATATTTTCAAAATCTCGAATAAAATATATGTACATCGTTTAATCGCGTTTAATTACGATTAATAATGGATCAATGAAGCTATGCTACAGCACACAAATCAATGTCGATCTCTTTCTTCCTCCTCTCAAAATGAACATATGCGACACTCGCTGTTCGCGTAAATATATCGGATATGTAAAGCTGTCCCTTTTGAGCGTACCCTGGAATACTGAAAATCTATAGAGTGACGTCTATCATCGATAGACTATCCAAAATTAAACATAACATGTCACGCTATATATGCGCCAAATCTTTTTTCATTTTATTACCTTCTAAATTCGCATTACTGTCAAATGGTAACAGTAATGGCAATACTGTTGTTAGAAGTAAAAGCCAATCGACAATCTGCCGAACGATGGAAATCTAATCGCGAGAAGCGGTGCGTCTGCGGCAACGAAATCTGTGAGCGCGTAATTGCATTACAATCATCATCATTGCGAACTTACAAACTAGAAACGGCTGAGCGGTTCTTGCCGAGAAGATGCGATCTCGCGGCGGTGTTCCTCGAGGCATGAGCCAGTGTCAACCTATATGTGTGTATATGTGTATATTGTGCTACTCTCATCTCGCAATTTGTGGCGACACACGTAGCCACGTAGCGCGTTAGAAGGCTAATTTGCGACTGAGGCTGACCGAGAAATGATAGGCGGGTGCATATCCCTTTCGTCGATCGCCGCGCATCAACGTACATCGTAATGCGTGTATAACAC
>NW_020210305.1:1606317-1613683 GCF_003070985.1 Temnothorax curvispinosus
CCCCCCCCCCCGGCTGTCTCGGTATGCGCCTGCACATGTCGCGAATATGTTACCCGCGTGTCACATGGAATGATGTGAGGTATGCCCGATGTTACCCCAAGCTAGACTACCTGTATGTCTGCAACAGAGGGATCGTGAGTCGGCGCTTCACGGCGAACGACGGAGAAGACGAGACCGTAGATCCGATCAATTTTTTATTCGCGTCTCTCGGTCAAAAGGTCATAGACGCGCCATTCCACTGCACGTCGGCTCGATATTTTTACCTGTGCCGGCGACATAATAAAATCCGTTAACTCGGACAAGGTGGCATAATTGAGTCCACACGTACGTACGCTATCGTATCACTCATATATCGTATCGCTCTTGTAAGTGACTCAAACCGAATTGAAAGATACTAAATTTACGAAGTTAGTTACATTACAGCGACAGGAATTGGTACTTGAAACACATTTTCAAATTCTTTCATATTTTCTATTATTGTCAACATATTATAGAACAATATAATCAAATGTTGTGATCAAAATTGTTCGGATTTCGTAGGATTATCTATTTTAATTCAATTTTCGAGAAGATACATGATCAACTATTTCAATTAATTTTAAGTAGTATTATCAGATTATAAGTGTACAAATCATCTTCGCCGGATTACGTCGCTCTGCGCCGCAAGTGAATACAGCGTCGTGTGTCGCAGTTAGACGTGCACAATTTCTACTGACAGAACCCCTAAAAAGAGCGGCCGTATGTGCCTACGTCTGCACCTGCTACTGCGCTATTTTAAAGGCCAAAAACCGTGTATATATTCGTGTGTGTCAAGCCAAGAGGGAATCTCGCGACTGAACCGGAGACGACCGCTCTCCTCGCTCGCGCATCGAACGAGAGAGGGTTGTTCTCCCTCTCTAAAGGCCATTCCGTACTGAGGGGGTGGTCGATCGCCTTTCGACAATCTACAGACTAGTATCAGAACACTATCGCATGCCACCAAGAAACTCAATGTGGAAGAGAAAGTGGAATAGATAGATGTATTAGATATATGTATATAGATGGGTAAATAGAAGACAGATAGGCAAAGAGAAGAAGAACGAGAGAGAAAGTAACAGAAGGAAAAAGAAGAGAAAAGAGAGACCACGATTTGCTGGCACTCCCTTCTAGAAAAAGAATTTAGCCGTGATTGAATTTCCTTCGCTCACATAGAAAAAGTAATATTGCTTCGTCTTGACGTAATGTCGCGCTGACGATTCGTTTTGAAGATATCAAATATAATCTTAAGGGTACGTCGAGGAACATATCAGCATCCTCCGCAACTCGCTGCTTCACGGCTGCTTCTATATTTTAATCATTCGGCATTTGTGATAAATTGTTGGGAGATCTGTGACATATATTCAATGATACGTGACGCTGCATAAAAACCGTTCGTTATATCCCTTGAGGGATGACTCGCCCTAGATAGCGTAAACGAATGTTTTGCTCGTTTATTAAGCAAATGCTATTCTGTGCAACTAACAGAAGAGCATGTTTTGTTGAAAGACGTCAATATAAATTTTACTGGATAAAAATCAAAAGGCAGCAGTATATATAATCGCGTCGCTACGCGAATTAAAATAAAATATCTTGAGATATTCACTGCGTAAATTTTTATAAATGGCAAAACAACTATTTAAACAAAAGGTTGTCTTTTATTCCGCGATTTAATTACTAATGCATTGCATACAGAACATTAAACAAAGGATATGGGTTTTGATTACCTCTTAATGATGCACGTATGTACAATACTAATACTAATTGCTTGACAGACAAGAACCTACATTAACATGTAACTCGAGCATCTTACGATCGGCTAGTTCTCATATATCGATAAAATCAACATCACCCACGCGTGCAGGAAACGATGACGTTATATTTGACGTTCAGCATCGATATTGCTCGCATAATGCAGTATACGTGTAATGAGGAAATAAATAAAATGGCGCGACCGTGTTGACGTGCGTTCGCTAGCTAATCTCTACACGGTAACTAGATTACCGAAGTACATTATACATTATACGCGATGTAAGTCAACTCTCCATACTTAGGCAACCACTCCAACCTACCTCTAATCTCGTTGTGACGGAAAGCAAACCCGATGCGAAAAATATGTACATATCGTTAAGCGCCACAGTGGGGAAGTAAAAGATACATAATGTCAGTCAAAACAAAGATAACTACTTTAGTAAATGTATACCCACGAGAATCTCATATCTGTTCCTGATATCCAGAACGTATTTGACGAATTAACGAAAACGATATTTAAGAAGAACTACTTTTCGTGACCGTGCGATAAGGCAATATATATTACAATGTATACGTATAGATATGTGTAAATAAATAGAGAAAGAGAGAAGGAAAGAGAGATGCAACAATTAATATATTTGTCTCATCTACCAACGTGTGTGGTGTATGTATAATAATAAAAACTCGTGTGTTTCTCTTTTCACAAAAAAGTCCAAGCATATACCAGTACGTGTTACCAAAATATCTGCTAACTGGTAAAAAGTGGGTAAGAAAAGCGGTGAGAATAGGGCGTGTTAAAGAAACGGTGAGACAAGAGGTGATTAAAAAGAGGAGAAGATTGTGGCACGAGAAATCCGGAATTTTTCTTTAACAGTCACGGATCCACGATAATAATGTGGGCCGAGAGGATTGGGGAGAGGGGAAGGGACATATTTACTAATTGGAGAGTAAGTTCGTCGCAGATAGCGAGAGTGGTCCCGTTTGCTTGAATGTATATTATACAAACCCGGGCAAACAATATAAAATTTGTTTTAGTTTCTCGAGGAAAAAATCAAGCCACGCGCGTAACGTTCGACCTTACCTCTCTTTCTTCACGCGAGAAAAACAATATTACAATCGGAGAACTGGGTCGCGCGCACCAACGATAGCGCAATCATTAAGATATACGGATTTCGTTACGCCATACCATGTTTATCCAGCTTCTCTCATCCGTCTTTTCTTGTTGCGCCGAACTTTACCGCTGATACGACGATAAAACAGGCGAAAACACGCGGATAACGCGTTGACCGTTCGTGATAGAGATTTGTCTTGCGATTCGTCCAGCCCCCGTCCTCTCTCCTAATTAAAATGCCTCTCTAATTGCGAGTCGCAGCGATGCTATGATACAGTGATGCCGAAAGCACGGGAAAAATCATGATGAACGCCGGCGCCGGCATGACGAGACCACCCGCTATCCAAGGGCAATTTCGCTACATCTCGTATCTATATATGACTACTGTGAGGGGGCGACAACACGAGGGCTAAATTTCAAAGGGATTGTTTCATGGCTGGCTTCCACGTAGGTGGATTTCTGGGGTACCTGCGTCCACGCTCGCGGCTGTACTGGCCACCGTACTTGCTGCGATTCGCGGCGAGCTCCGTGATCTCTGGGATCCAGCTGGCGAACACCGCCTACACACCCACAATCATCCGTTGCCGTCAGAACAGACCCCTAACCTGAATCTTTTTATATTTGTATTTTTTTTTGTTTTCTTTCTTTCTCTGTTTGCTCGTGTTCCAGTTTCGCTAAGTCCTGATCGTTTATTGTCAAACGGTAGAGTGTAATAAATCGCAAGATGATAGATACGATCAACCGATTGAAATACGTTTAGAATCATAGTACGATGCTCTTTTAAAGTTGACATATATTTTGCGTGATTGAATTGAATTGTGTAGACTATTTTAATAGCGATAGTACAAATAGTTACACAAATCGATTAATTATTCTTTGACTCTATTTTAGCGTAAAAGTAAAAGTAAAAGTGTATAAAAGAAATGTATTAAATACTTTTTTTCACGTTAATTACTGAATTCGTTTTTAAAAAAAGGAAAACAATTATATTTTTATGGATACAACGGAAATATTTTATACTAAAAATCTTCAGTTTGTAAAATGTTAAGATAACAGTATATTATTCTAGTCGAATTGCAAATTCTAAAAATAGGAAATTATAATGCGAAGCAGTTCAAACTTTGGAAACAAAAAATATAGAAACTTTTAAAAAGGTAGGTCTTCACTCTGTTTTCAGTTGTCTCTAAATAATCCAAAACGCTTTCCAGCAATTGTCAACTGACAAAATGCGTTCTGAACTTTTTGAAACAAACTCTTATTTGTAGTTAACTTCTATATCGCTGCACTATATTAAAAAAACATACGAGATTTTTTATTCTACAACAATATACAATAATCACTTCTTCAATCGAATTTTTAATGGATGAGATTGATATTCGATTTTGCCGAACACAAAATACGGAATATATTTCAAAATCTTTCACCTATTATGATAATACGTCGAAAATATGATGAATAACGATACGGAGCATATATATAACAATAAAATAAATTTATTCTAATTTATACATATCCTCCCATTTTCCGATATGCATTACAACTTGCTCTTTCCTTAATCCTCAACTGTTGCTGCATTCAAAGCTGCTCATTCAAGCGAATAGGATAAAAATTCAAATTATTTATAAACTAACTGAGCCTAAATTACTTATGCGAAAAATTGATAAATTAATAGCATCGAATATAATCGTGCCAATGTGCTAACACGCCCATGAGACTTCGTTAGATCATATTAACTGATGAAACTACATGTTAGCACGACGTAAATTGTGCGCATTATTAGATTAGCGATGCGCGGCCATCGTAGAGAATTCAAGTATCTCATAGCGTGAAAAATAACAATTCGTTTCTGTAATCTTACGAATTGATGCGAGTCAAGTCAATCGTTCCATGAAACACAGTGCCGTTAGTTCCCCGTTTTATAAAAAACATGCATCATGATTCTTGAATTAGCCACTCATCAAGTGGTTAAGTAATGTTAATTAACTTCGATCATTCCGCGTATCTCCTATTACGAGGAGCAGAAAAACAAATGCCGTCATCTTGTGCAAAGTGTAAAAATAAATTTAACAGCATGCAAACACTATTGTAGCATATGATGCCGGCAATTTCGACCAATCAGCACCATTTCGAACATGGTGTCACCTATACTTTTGAAATGGGTGCCAAAGAACACTGCTTTGGAAACTAAAAAAATTCTACTAATTTTCCTCTAATTTCCTTGTTCTTTAGGAGAATCGGGAAGATAAATAAAAATTGGGATTTCTAAAGTGTATTTCGCGATTGGTTACGTTTTGTAATAATATAATCAAATGTATATATGTATCTTTTGTGTAAAACTGATGATCAAATCATGCAAGACAATTTACGCATAATTAAAACCAATAAAATTATATCTTCAATATTTTTTGAACAATATTACCAAATATTACCGAATCTGTTGCGATCATTTTACATGATTTGATTTCAAGAATTATGTATTCAGTAATAACTCGAATATTAGATGTATCAAGAGTTGCACTGATATTTCGTCCTAATTAATGTGGTGCAATATAATAAGTAACATTGTATTCCTGTATATGTTTATATAAAGGTAGCAGACTAAAGTGGCAAATCGTGTGATTTGTTAAAAAAGTGTGCTTTTGATAAACAATAGTTAATGTAACGGCGAAGAAACTTGATGGAGTTAGAAAAAAAATTTAGAAAGTGCTACTATTCAGTTAAAATAATCAGATATGAAATAATAGGGGATTTTTTTAAATTATTTGTTTGACATTGATTATTTTAAAGACATTCACAAATTTTATCACTCTTGAGATTAAATTCCACAAACACGATACGGAATCCATCAAGTCATTTTCGCTCGCATTATTTTGTGAGCCATATGATATAATATCATGTTGTATATTATATGTACCTATATTAATATTATAAAAAACACGGATGCTTGTTGTTTCGTGCCATAGAAATAGAACGATAATCGATATATAATGAAAAACACCACTTCTTTGATAGTACAAAGTACATGCATACGACAAACTTACTAAGCATAGCTGCTTCTCTCGTCATTTTGGGCTTACACGCAGTCTTCATTCTCATAGTCATTTTTTTTTTTTTTTTTTTAATTGACTTGGCATCACACGGTGAAAGGTCATTGCACTTGTTAGAACGTCAAATCATCATTATTAAAAATTAATTATTTAAATAATTTTAACGTCTAAAGATTCGTCAATTTGTTTCAAAAACTAGTATAAAAAATAATTAGTAACTTAAATGGAAAATAAAATGTGTACAATTATATCCTACTATACCTCTTGTAAACATGTATATTATTTAAATTTAAAACTATCGAAAATTAAAATGCTGTAATACAGACCAAAAATTAGATCATTAAAATATTCCTTAATAAATATACTCTATGCGAATTGAATTTCAAAAATATATAAAACAGGAGAATGTGACTCAAGGTAATGACGGTACTTTTGTTAGTGCTTATGCGCATACCAATTTAAGTCACAGCTGTGCTTTATCGGCTTTAATTCGAGGAGCTACTTGGACTGATACCAAAAAATGAAATCTACTTTTGGTCGTCGCAGATGGCTCAACATTTACCTGGTCACGGGTGACCTCCATTCAATGTTACGGTAATAATAAAATCGATTTACACTCTTACGACGATCACGTAGCTAGTACTTACTTCGAATATCTAAACTGATTCTGCAACAGCTTTGATATATTTCTTCGATATAGCATCAATAATTCCAAGATATTTAATTCAATTAGTATGAATATTTCATACAATTTTAAATTAGAAAATATATGGTATTCTCAAGAATGTAGAAAAAATAACTACACAGTTTATCGTATTTACATAAATATTAAGCTTCTGATTTTTAATATCAACAATTTTAAAATCGCGCCACTCAAATATACGTTATCACCATCCGTTCTTTTTTACTCTGTAAAAAATGATAAAAAATAAATTAAAAATGCACATTTATATAAATCGCAAATCATACATTTTAATTACGCTTTTCACAACGCAAAAATATACCCCGCTGATTCAGTGCTCGTTATACACGAGCAAATATGCAGTAGTCGCGCGAATATTGAAATTTTTTATTCCAAACGCTTCCACCGCTTATCGGTGAAACACCGCTCGCCCATGTCGATCGTGAAATTCTTTCCTCCTCGTTTTATTCGACCTTTCACCGTGGACGGAGAGCCGTTTGATTCATTGGGAAACGAAAGGGAACGCCAATGACGCTTATACGCGCGCGGTCGTCAACTCTATACTTCCAACTGCTGTAAATTTTCATGCATTCATCATGGGATCCTGAGTTCTTGACGTTCTGCATTAATGTAGAACGATGACGGAAAGATGATGAACGTTATCACGATGGCAAACGTGTATGCGAGTGCATCGCGTGCAAATTGCGCATCATGTGTGTGTGTGTGTGTGTGTGTGTGTGTGTGTGTGTGTGTGTGTGT
>NW_020210305.1:1613693-1789258 GCF_003070985.1 Temnothorax curvispinosus
GTGTGGGTCTGCGTGGGTGATTTATGTATTTTGCGCGTGTACGTTCGTTAATTCTTACGAGTATAAGTATAAGTATATACATAGACATACTGGAAAAGAAAAAATAAAATTAATAGAACAAGAGACAGAGGGTTTTGTAGAACGTAAATTTGATAGTAATACCTCTTTCCATGCTCCCGCTTGAACTCGCCGCTGTACTTGGACCTACTGCCTACGAGCTCTATTATCTCGGGTATGCTACTAGCAAAAATTGCCTGCAAATAGAAATCATAACTGGAAAACACTATGCGACTACGGATCGTTGAGAAAACAAACTGGGTCAACTGATGTACGGTTGCGTCTAGCAGCAGTGCTTTCGCGCCGTATTATGGCGTAAGTTAAGTGCGTGTTTCGCGTCGGGATGATGGAAAAAAAAAGCGGAAACAGAGTAGAAATGCGACTGACGAGGCAACAATTTATGTTCTTACGTTTCGTGTTCGAAAAATGTGCTTGAAAAACGTGTGCTTAAAAAAAGTGACAAAAATTGCGATGCTTTTAAGTATATCAATATCATGGAACGTGTCGATGCATGAATAATAAAGCGTACAATGTGAAAAGTACCTCGCTGGTAATTATGTTAGCAAAATTTCTCACTCAAGTTTCAGTTTCTAACAGAAATAAATTAATTCTGCTTTTTTTTTCTTTTTTTTTCTTACAATACCGTATCCGCGAAATATTAAATAAAAATGTTAGAACATATCTTTTTATACGTAAGCAATTGCGCATAAAATATATATTCTGCAAAACCGTTAATTCTACACAAAAGCATCAATTTAAATTATAATTCAGATAATAATTATGATGTACAATGGAACACAGATTCGTATAAAAATCATTTGTAATTTTTAATATGATTTGGTATTATATTCTGATGTTAATGATTTAAGTTTAATCCAGTTATTATAAACAACCAACACGTATTAAATCAATATCGATAGATAATTATTTTATGCTGCATTTCAACACATAAAAATAGCATAAAATAGATCAAAATCGATTTTAAAAGTCCAATAATTTTAGTGAAATATTTTCTATCACAATTCTATTTTGTGCCAAAAAAGAAATTTTATTACAATTATATCATGTATCGGTATACTTACATCACGAAGATTTTGTTGCAACCGCGTATAGAATTATCCATTGTGTATGTTTCAAGTTCTTATTTGTAGATATATGTGCGTGTCTACAGTATAGTATAGTAATATTTAAGCGTGTGAACAGTATGAGTAAAAACAGTATAGTAAGAAAAAGATAATAAAGACAGAAAACAGCAGAAGTCTATTCGTAAACATTAAGATCAGTATTTTTATTTGTAATAAATAAATAAATTTTCTAATTTTTACATTCAATAACTTAATAACAAAATTGTGTGACTAGTACTCTGTGTTATTTGATTTATTGTTAGATTACTAATGAAGTTTATTAAATCGCGAATCTTTTATCAAATTTAAATTATTTTGTACCCTTTATTTCATCATATCTGATAAGATAATGATGTTTAATACCAATCTTGTAACTCAGCTGTTTACGGATAGAATAAAAATTGTATAAGATAGTAATATAACTTATAACAATTAAAAATTAAAAAGCAGAAGTATGTGAAAGATGCAAACAGTTTTAATGAACGGAAGCAGAAAGGAAATTTAACAAATCGATCTTGCTTCGTGCGCGTGTAAAATGAAGGAAGCGCTATTATGTAAATCATCTATAATGCCGGGTGCTATGAGAAAGATATGATCCATCATAAAACGATCAATAAAGTCGTGCCGTGTCGTGTCACGCCACGTAATTTGCCATTTAATATAGGCGTTGAAAGAGATCCGCGATTGTTTGCGTCGCGAGCTTTATAGATACCAGGCAACTAAAGACACTGCGATCAACGAAATCATCGTAAGAGACAGAACAGCGAGAGAGAAGTGTGTCGACACTTTGCGCTCGACATGATGTACGCTCTCAAGAAACAGCCAGGGATAAATATCCTGTAAAGTAGCATGGCGAAGCAGCGAATTGTACGACCGACGATCACTTCGCCGTACGTCAAGTATACGCGGCGAAGTGACGAGAAGTCGCGTACCCGGAGCTCAGAACTTCAGTGATAGGTACTTAGCGAAAATATCACATATTCTGAAATTTAGCAAACAGTATATTAACGCACAATCCCACGAATTGTAATAAATAATGTCCGCGAATAGTTGTAGATCAGTATTTCAATAATAGATTATTCTGAAAGAGAAAGACAGAGATTATTGTACTTGAAAATAAAAATTTAACTCTCACTTGCACGAGCCTTGCAAATAAGAATCTATTTGCAAAAGGGTTTGTAACCGAACGGCTGTTATAAACGGATATTTGTAATGATACTATAACGCAAACCGTGTGAATAAATTAATTTGATGACCCAGCATTTATGAGCAAAATTCTGTATGGATGCATTTGAATGCATCGCTCATTTGATACATCATTCTAGTATAAAATTATGTTGGATTGACCGTAAATTAGAATATGCATGTACCATTTGCGATAATTCTCTATCATATGATTCTAGTATAAAATTATGTTGGATTGACCGTAAATTAGAATATGCATGTACCATTTGCGATAATTCTCTATCATATGAAAACCACATTTATAAATTTTAAAACAAGGATACTCAATACGATTAGTTCAAATAACCGTATCACATAATTGTTCTCATCAAAAGCTGTTTTTTATGCTGATAAATGGATCAGCAATACACAATATGAATATATTAGCAATACACAATACATAAAAAATATTATTTGAATATATATATATAAAAACTTTAATTTATTTTAAGGCTAACATTAAACGTGTGTATATGTATGACTATAAAATCTAGTTCTTTTCCTTTGTAATCCTAAAAAGTATAGTCTTTTCTTTTCATCCCTTTATGCAATCGGAGACAATGCGCAACTTCATTTCTGTGTTACTTTTAGGTACTCGCGACCGGGCCCGAACTCGCAATGAACCGGGAGTCTATCGATCTTTTAAGCTTGCCTCAGTTGGTTTAATTTACGACCGCGCGTTGTCTAATTTCGGATTTATTACCGCTCGTGTCTCTCGGAATATTATACCGAGTTCGGTTAAAAGGGTTCCTCGCCCGTCGCGGGACACAGAGACAAGGTATCACACTTTCAAATGAGTGCCAAAGCGTTTTGAAAGCGTTCCAAAAGAACCTTCCCCTTTAAATGTGTTACAAGGACATGATTTTTCACTCCCAGCTGACTAATCAACAGACCAACGATTCGGTTACAAACCTCTCGGTGCAATACACGAAAATATAATGGACAGGACATACCACATATTCTCCAACACACTCGATATATTTCTAATAATAGATAATAAATGTACAAAATATTAATTTTTATATCCAGATATAAAATGCGTAGTAAACAGAAACTTATATACATGTAATATAGATTAATGATTTATTGAGGAATTTAATGAAATAAATGTGAATAAAAAATGTAAGTAAATTCGATTGTATCTGAAATAATAATGACGCATAACTTCATTCAAAGTTACATAATTAATAAATACAAGCTATAATATTTAAGTGTTTTATAAAATTACTTTGTAAATTAATAATAAAGGATAATCTTTAATTTAATTTATTTTAATTATAAATAGTAAAATGTGTAAGTTTGTCGGATTGAGAATTAAGCCTTACATTAATTATTTATTCGTATACCTAAATAATTTAAGATATTTGATGGGAAAAGGACATAAATTTTGTTCCGTTTGTATTCTGTAAAGACGATTCAACTCAATTTTTTCATTATCGCTAATCTGCCAATTCGAGGGAAAGTTTTGAAGTAAATCGTGCGGATACTCCATCTCGAGAAGTTCCATCTCTGTTCTCTAACAAAGTTTACAACGCGCCATTTAAAATCGATAGAAAGACAAAGTGGCATCTCCTGTCCTATAATACAATAAAACTATATTACTTGTGTGTGCAGCTATCGCTCTTTATCGATTGTGGGAGCGAAAACGAAGTGAACGTTCCAGTAATATCGAAACGGATAAACATTGCTTTGATTAAGTCTCGCGTTCACCCTTGATATCTCATCGTAATTGGAATTTACTACTGAGAGTACCATACGGCCGACAATTCCAAAAAAATAAAATAAAGTTCAAGCGGTCAGAATAATATCTTCCGTCGTAATATGAGCAGCGTATCAGCGTCGCAGAAAATACACATACAGACAGAATGTGGACAGTTAAAGATCAAGCGCGTACAGACACCAATACTTTGTCGAAGCCACTGAGCCTCGTGCTCTTCGAGAGAGATACGATAAGGTTGATATAAAAAGATTTATATGATAGTAATGAGTACCTCGAATCTTTGACCGTGGAGCAAGAACAAGTTAATCATGTTTCTTGTGTTACTTCTGTGAATTTTTTTTTGTTATCTTAAACTTTTCATTCTTTTCAAATCAGATACTCATCTAACCAAACATTGTCATATTACGTCATAAAAAATGAATTAATCTCAAAATTTTTACTCTATTCCTTTTTTAATGAGTAAAAGTAACTTTTTTAAGTCTCAATTATAAAATAATTAGTATAATTACGAAACTGGGTTTATTCAATTTTTACATTACACACAAACATAAAAAATTAAGCATTAAAATATTTATGTAGCTTTTCAGTAACTTTTCTCTTGTAATAAGAGCTCTTGTAAATTGTTCGTGAGTTTTATCCGTGCACTTCAATAGTATAAAACGGGATTTCCGATAGAATTCCATAGTTTCAAGTTTCGAGGCTTCTCATGTAATAAAAGTACTTTCAATACTCGCTAACATTGTGAAAAAATAAGTTCGTAGCATTATGCCGCAGCATTCGCATGACAAGCCGAATCGATCGTACCCGAGTAATCGATTCGCCGCATTATTAGCTACAAATGACTTTTAGATCGAAGAGAAAAGATATAGACAGTGGCTGTAGCAAAACTCGTAGAACCAATTTAAGCCGTAAGGTAGAGAGAAAGATAGATAGAGATAGAGAAAGAAGAAAAGAAAGAGAGAGAGAGAGAGAAAGAGAGAATAAGTAGTATATGCTTTCAATAACTACGATGTGTCGTACAAATACGCATGGCCGCAATTATTTCTTTCATCATCTCACGTAACACCGGAATCGGGAGGCTCGAGCGTTCGCAAATATAGCAAATTAATCTGATGCGAAACACGATTCGATGTAAGCGAAATGTTTTGACTAAATGCTAAATGCCTCAGCTGCGTTTTTAGAAATTGTGTCTGTTTATTAATCGTTTATCTTGATTAAAATATTGTTAAAAGTGGTAACACACAAAAATTGAAATTTTTGCGTCAAAAACTCGAATAATATTGGAAGAAATTATTGCTCTAATCTAAAGGAATGAATAATCTATCTTATATCGGCTATTACGTCTTTTATAGTCGTCAAGTCGTTATGTTCATAAAATCGCTCGATTATAACGTGTAGATAGAAATGTTTTAAATAATTCTACATATACAAAATTTTATTATTTGAAAACGCTCTCTATGTATTCTGATAATCTATTATTATTATTACTATTTTATTAGAAGCCTTATCTTTTAATTATAAAATATAAATGTGTGAAAATCTCTCACACACTTGCTAGCGAAATCCATCGTGATTTTTATATATTGAGGTTCCGCTCTTAATAATTCTATGCTCATTAATAATGCAGAGTGCTTCGAATAGTTTTTCCTCAAGAAAATTTAAATCAGATTACGGAAGCACAAATGGAATTATATTTAATGTTGAAGATAAAAGATTTTTCTATGGTGCTTTAAACCCTGATTGTGTGCAAGTTGCCAGAAAAAAAGGTATTGACCGTTAAATGTAATATTTTTGTTTTGATAGAAATAATTTATCCTAACACATTTTGGAAGTTCCAATAAAAATGTGATATAATGGATATTGAGGCATAAGGCTGAGGTACCCGATATCTTTGTCTTCTCGTCTCTACTGTCATAGCTAACATTTCAAATCAAACTTGTCCAAGTTACCACGAACTTCATATGATAATAGGAATTTTTTCTGCGTTTTCAATGTACATACATATATAAGTTACAGGAAATAGGGAACACGTTTTAAACAAATTTTGAGCGATATTCAAGAAAAGAAGTAAAACTCTTGAGTTAAATTAGTCTCTTTACGTTCGTCGTCATACCGCTATAAAGGCTTAATTCGCAACAGTTTCTTTAACTTTAATTTTTCAATCTCTGATATATTGATGAAGTGTGTCTAATTGAATAACCGCCAATTGCAAACTAAGGAGCAAAATATATTGTATAATTACATATCATATTTTCTTCACTCGAAAACAAATAAAGTAATTAAAATACAATTACCCATTTAGGACATATCACATTAGCGAATTGTTTTGTAAAAAGTAAAAGGAACTCATTCCACGTGAAACGACTTAAGCCCTTATGCGCGAGCAAATCAATTCTGTATCAGAATTTCATGTATGTCAAACAACCGTACTTTCAGGATATACTCTTTAACTCGATAATCAATTAATATTATCTATTAATATTCTACGGTGAGCTGCGGACAACAAACATTAGCTTGGATTTTCGACGGACGTTTGAACGGCGATGCTCGCGTTTTGGAGGAAAAAAAATGCGATTTGCGTCTTCAAAGAATTTCAAGAACAGGCTGTTATTCCCGACCTTGTATGTGCGCAAAGTTCACATGAATCGATAAGCCGCACACAAACATACGCATAATAAGTACGCATGAAAGGCATGCTCGCGGCAATGCGCGCATCGACGTTCAAACGAATCGATCGATTCGGTATAACGAGCGGCACCGTTCTCCACCGTTGATTTCTGCCCCAAAAAGCCATTTTCGCGTGACATCGACGGAAATTTTATTTCAATAGTGCTACAACCACGTTTCCCTTTGTCTCGAGTTGCGAAGCCAGAAAGTTCAAGAAGTGGGGTAAATTTGCGATAAAAGTTCCAAATATGTATGTCTATTCAGAAAACATACTTATCGTTCAAGCTTTATCTCTTGGATACGCATGAACCAGCGAAGTTACATTAATGTTTACTGGTAAAACAAAGTCTGCATATAGACCGTCGACAAGAAAAATACTTTCAAAATGTTTTCAAGGCGTAAAAATTTGGCTGATCTAAAAACGTCACGATTGTATCAACGATCGAAAGCAAAGGAGTTTTCATCTGGAAAGCTCACGTATCTTTTATATTTTTAATAACTTTCAATGCCGAACCTAAGATATCGCAAGATATGAGATTTAAGTGACGTAATAAAAAATTTCGCAACACATTATAAACAATTTCCTACTGAATACCACCGTGAATTGTTTCCCGGTGCTAGCGCGATGCAGGAGGATCAACGGCCGGAGAACACCGTACACTCGAAAGTATTCACCGTCTCGCGACTCGGGGGACACGTAAATTTGAGGCCGCTCGTCTCGCCGATCGTTCCGCTCTGATATACGAGCCTTGGCAAAACTAACGGAGCTCCAGACGAAACGAGCTATGCGAAACGCCAAGTAGCAAGCGGAATGCTCTGCGGCGATACTTCGAGATTTCTCGGGATAAGAGATGAAGATATGCGCGATCGCGGCGAAGACTTGGCGGAAAGACAAGTCAAGCGAAAAAGCTCTTCGGATGCACACAAAGTCGATAAGAAAGAAAAAAAAGGAATATCCCGGACCGATATGACAAAAGAGTTTCGTATGTAGTTTTACAAGTTTTCGACTTTTCTTCGCATTGTATGTTTACTGTATATTTACAGGGATCAATTCGATAAAGAAAAAAAGACATTTCGCAAAGCTCGCATGTTTATTTATCATAAAAAAAGAAATCCATAAAAAACGCAGTAAATTTAATTTAATCATTTTTACGAGAACAAAGATTTATTTATTTACACACTTTATGTAAAATTATGCATTTCTTAAATTATAACCACAGTGGCAGAGAGTTTAATAATGCATATATCCACGAAGTGGTTTCGTTCTGCCATAAAAATGCAACTGCGATTATCTATGGAGCAACCGAATTAAGATTTAAAAAAAATCATTCACCGACAGTGTAAAAAATGGAAACGCGTTTTTGAGAATCATGCCACTCGAGGGGCATGTTATACGCGGTATAGAAGGCTCTTTAACCGACGTACGTAAACGTTAATGTGACTCGATTTTGTTTGAGAAGAATACACAGGAATAACTTACCAAACCGACGAGTAGAAAAAATACTAGGAATGTGCGGCCGAGGACCGTCTGGCAGTAAACGTCGCCATATCCTACCGTGGACATCGTCACGATCAGAAAGTACACACAGGTCCAGTATGAAAGCTGTTGTGGGTTCGTGAACTCGAAAGGATCCCCTGAGTTTTCAAGCTGCGGGCACAATGTTATTACGTTTAGAATCGTCCTCGCGTGGTGTCAAGAGTGAAATTGCGGTTTATATTTGGTAGGGTTATAACCATAAGCTTTTACTACTGCGCAATGGTATAAACGCGGAATGTTCAAGAAACGAAGCTCTCGGATTTCTGGGCATATGGCGTCCTGGGAAATGTGAGGGAGAGTTGTGAGAAATACATATTCATAGTCATAGTCATTATCGAGTAGTAATGTAAGATTATATTCTTCTTATTGAGAATATACAAATCATAGAAATTATAAGAGACAAGATGTTAAATATTAAGATAATAACCTTATTGTTATTTTATTATAATTATTATATATTATTATATAAATATATATATATATATATATATATATATATATATATATTTATATATATTATCAAACTCAAGATAACCGGTTCAATATTTGTAGTAAAATACTTTTTAAACACAAAAAGAGGATAAGACTCACCAAATGAATGATGCCAGCAGCGGTTAACCATACCGAAATGAAGATGGATACGAGTTGGGCGAGACGAATAGAGCTCGATGTCTTTAGAATGTTAAGGTACTGGAGGATGTCAGGGACCGTCATCAGTCGTAGGGCTCGGAGGAACCTCAGTCCGATCCACGTCCGATCGAGATATATCGACACGAAGGACGGTGGTATCGTAAAGTAGTCCACGAACGAATACATCTCCAACATGAACCACAGCTTGTCACTGGCGGCGATAAACTGCGGGAATCGCATGAAAAACAAAAACGTATATTTAAATAAAAAATCAGTCGAATATTATATTTCACGAAAAAAAATTCCCAAAAAATTTCTGTAAAACGCAAGTCAAAATGCCTCGTAAAAAGCGTATTCATTCATAACTTTAAAATATTTCATAAATATTATAAATTTTGGTGAGATTCTTGTAAATTTTCCTTTTAAAGAAATTTATCGAAATAAAAAACAACATGTATATTTTTTATGTGACAGAATTTTGTAGAAAACTTGCATTCTATTTAATGGTCTTAATGCCAGCCAGAAAGTTCATTGACAGACAGAACGGATGATCTTTACTTACGCGTATAAAAAAGTAGACCATAAAAAATATATTGAAAGCTAAGTCTATCTGCTGAGTAATGTTGTTGCTCCACTTCTGGCAACGCTCCACCACTTCGCTGTAACATAAAAGCACGGGATTGCGGATGTTAGGTCAGCATCTCTTATGAACTCACGCGAAGGTCTCGGTCTTAAAAAAAGCAACGCTGAAAGGGCGACTAAAATAGCAGCGATTAAACTAGCAGCGATTATCGCCGCGCCCTTAATTAAACCGCAAGAAAAAGCTACAAAGTGCTGTTATAATATTACCAATACTGCGCAAGAATAAAAACAATATGCATGAATGTTTGTGATAAACTTAAAAGCCACGCATTATAACACCGCCATCGAAGTCTTGTTACTCACCTGGAGGCATCGATGAAGTATATTATAAGCGATGCTATACTGAGAATGAAAACTAACACCACCTGAAACAGACAATAAGTCGCATCATCAGAAATCTTTCCCGTCAAACATTCTTTTTAAATACAAGTGTCATTAAACGTATAAATAAAAATTAATGCTTTATAGTTTTTTATCGCGCAGGTTTTTTAATGTTTTCCGAATAATGTAATTTTCATCATTTCAAATAATCTCTTCAAAAAATATGACATGCCTTATTTCTCGATTAGTTCGCCAAAATTTGATGTAAAGATATTGTGATCGCCGTAGCAAAACGTAATCACAGTTACACTGTCAGAATAACATTCGCAAGAGCTCGCAATTTGAATGTCTCATATATTGTCATCCTTGCGATCTTTTATCATTAAATCGTAGTATCCCTTTATTTTCGATATGACACGCGCCAGTGTCGTGTAACGCAAAGTCTAACCGATAACTGTCAGCAAATGTGAAGTAACGTTTACGACAAGCGCCAAAACACCCCATACTCGACACCGTGTCAAAGCATACTGGTAGTTACCAGTGAATATTATTAACGATCGCTATAACATCAAATTATCACTATGTAACGACTTTAAAGTTGCGCAAAATTTTCGCGCGAACAAACGCGCTAATGACCTGATTAAACCCCTCGTTAGACGCCGACTAGTACTGATCACCATCGTCACCGAAGACAAGCGGTTAATTAAATGACCGAAGTAATTTGCGCAGTCATCAATTGTGGTGGCAATTCAATAACCCATCCACTGTTTAATCAAAAATATTCGCGGTACCGCAAATTATGACTTATGTTATATAAAACGTAGCACATGACGTGTATCGGAAAATAATATTGCACCGAGCAATCGAAATCCGGTAAACGGTCTGCCGGCGCATAGGAAACGCACATACACGCGTCATCCAGGTCCGGTTGTATCCCAACCATTCGAGAGTCTGTTTCTCGTACACGAAGTATATTTAGGTATGCATTGCACAGACACAAAATTGCGAGCTGCGCAGCCACGCCTGTACATAATTATTGTAAACAATGGCTACGGCCAGCTCAATGATCGTATGCATGTAAGTACGCGATGCATGCGTCAAACACAAGATCGATGAGCGTCCGTATACAGGATTGAATGTGCTGCGAATCCATTAACATATCGGCGATCCTCATTATCCCTGCGTTAAGAAGATACCTAAAACAACAGCTCTCGAGGTTTGATACCTAATTCTGTTAAATTATTGAGACAAATTAAATAATCGGATAAAAAACGCGATATTTTGCGAAAAATTGATTAACAAATCGATCAAATAAAATATTAATTAATTTACTTATATATATACTTTGGAATATTATATTCTGGGAATTTTTCTAATATTACACAAGAAAATTTGTCGGTACTCGTGGTTCATCTTAAATGGAGAAATAGCATATAATTTCGATATTATATGAGAGATGATAATACCTTTCTTACGTACGATTATCGGTACCTACATTTTATATGACAGCATATTTCATCCTTCTTATATCTCTCTTATATTATAGATTCTTCGCTTTTCCCGAGAGAATAAAACGTTCTTATTGCCAGAAATATAAAACTTATAAAGAAGATGAAATAATAAAAGTAAATTTCCAGATTATAAAAAACGCATTCAAATTTAATATTAAAATAAAAATGACAACTCAGTTAATATTATTTGCAAAAGTTAATGTTAAAGTTATCTACGTTAAAAATTAATAATTTATAACACTCGTTACAATATCAAGAGCTATATAAAAAAAAGATATTAGTTTTTCAGAGAATATTTTACTTTGCACATTCTATTAGATCAACTTATCATATAGGGCATCTTTTCAGAAGTTACTTTTAAGAAAGACAATCTTCCAACGGCGTGTCAGAGTTTAGCACGTGTAATTTCCCTATCAGTCTACTTCGCAACTATTTTATAGCATCCACGTAACGCTCTTCTTGTGAATCTTCCTTTACAAATCTGTTTAAAGGTAGAGACAAGAAGAGATACGCGTCGGCGTAAACTAAGTAAACAAAGAGAAAAAGGAACACAAGGGAGAGACGACAAAACAAGAGAGAGAGACAGAAAGATAAAGCGAGAAGTAGGACCTAACCAGCATACCGCGTGATATTCCTGACGCGTCTCGGTCTCATGAGAGCGAAACTCTATACATAGACACCGCTCGAAAATAGACAGTAGGTGCGGTCCTCGACGGAATGATATAGAAAAGAAACAAGAGAAGTGGTCACGGAAGAAGAACGAAGCAGTGACAGCGGGACGAAGAGCGATCGGTTATAATGGCGAAGAGATAATCTAATAACAGCAGCCAAACAAAACCGGCGCAAGAGAAAAGAGGAAGGAGCGAAGCATCCGAGACAGACGAAAGGACGACGACCCCGCGGAGTCAATCTCATGAATTTGCATGAGGCGATACTCGAAGTCGCGAGCTCCCCCGGATGCATTTCTTTTTTAACGTCGAAATTATTTTTAACCCGGCCCGTTTTCGCCGCGTCGCTCGCGGAAACCACGTGGAGAACAGGCCGGGAGGCCTAGGCTCGCGTTTCTGTGTTAGCTGGCAGGCGAGCATTAAAGTTCAGGGTTATCGCGCCTAAAGACCGTAATAAGAACCCCGTACCCGCCTCTCTCCCTGGGAGCCAACGAACTCCCACCTCGTCATCGATTTAAGCCCTTATCAAACCTGTCGTGCTCCTAACGACCATTACAGCAAATTGACTTGATAAACGGCTGCACCACGCGAAATTACTAGACGGCGGCGGTGCTTCCTGGAGCAACGCGTACCCGCCCTCGCCGCGAACTGAACAATTCCCTGGATGCCGCGCTAATAACTCGTTTGATATTCTACAGGGTAATGGCTAGTATCATTATTATGATAAGAATATTTCATGTAGAGATCGTTTTCTCTCCCTCCCCGAGAAACCATTTTCTGCGGGATTTTCGATATGCAGGACATCCATACACAATTTTGCGTTCTTTTTTTCACGAATAACAGAGTCCACGTTTAATAAAACGTCGATTCGAAGCGTGCGTGACTGAAAAACATAAATTGCTGACAAGTTTTGCATTGCAAGAGTCCAAATAAATAACAGAGCGTTGAATTCAACAGTTCTTTTAGAGACAAGTTCCATAGTTTCTTTTAATTGACATAGTTACATATTTAAAATAAGTTGCTCTCTTCTTTGTCGACTAAGGAAATAATATGCGTAATATTTCTTTGTTTAATTAATTAAAAAGCGAAATTTTTATTAATAATTCCAAGGCGTTCAAAGCAAATTACTGCACTTATTTTGCTATTGAAATATGAATTGTGTTCATTTTCAAATTAACAGAATATAATTCGAGAATTAATTGTCACTAATAAAAACTATAAATATCGCGATAAAAGATGGCATATTCAGCTTTTTCTAGAAACATTCATATAATGTGCAGAGCTATATATTCTACCTATAATACTTCTATTTACAATATAAGTATTCTGTCATATATTTTAATTTATATTTCATGTTTTATATGTGTATTATAAAAGTTTGTAACAATTTTACGCTGGTTATGAAGTAACTTAACGTGTTCCAAAAAGAACTAAACTAAAGTAGGACGAACGATTAATGGCTTTTATACTTCATCAATACTGCTACAACCTATTGATACAAGAAACAAATATTTCCGCGCGCTGTATACATAAATACATAATATTCATCACTAAAGTATTATGGCACAGTTAATAAATTAAGTTACAAGAAATTAAGAGTTTTATCATGCACCCGAAATTACAATGAGCAAACCAAGACTTGCAAAAGAAATCAATAAACCATTAACACATATCGTTTTATAATATAAAAAGTAAGAAAGTATTTCAATTCTTTATATAAAAAATAATTCTGTGCTCTTTTGATTTTAAATAATAGAAATATAAATGAATTTAATAGATATGAAAATTGTTTACTACAAGATTTAGTTTTAAACGTTGTATATACTTTTAATAACTTCTATTCAATTTTTCCTAATACAAAATAACCGTTATATTATTTACTATAGTTTGATATACCCGTGCTTTACTACAATTTGCAAAAAATTCTATATAATTCACCCCTGAATCTAGATTTGTCCCTTTAGAGGTTGATTAAGGCAAAATCCTGAATTATGTTTTTTGTATGGGTAACCGTTGTAAGTAAAAGCCAAGTCAATATCTCATCGGGTCTAAGAGATATTAAGGAGAGAATCCGTGAAAACACATTCTACCCTTTTTCATCCCGTTAGGGGTCGAATTTTTAAAAATCCCTTTTTACTGGATGCTTACATCATGGAAGGAATACACTCCCCGAATTTCATGTTTTTTGGTTTAGGGGTTTGGACTGGACGTTGATAAGTCAGTCAATCAGTCAGGACAATTGTTTTTATATAATAGATAAAATATAAATTTTTACTTTTCAATTAATATCTGGTTCTATTTTACATGAACGAAACAATTCTAGATTAAATTAACAAGATACAGAAGTAATATTGGAAGATAGCGATTCATATGGCCTTCTATGAAATTTCCGTTAAGCAGAAATCGATTCCGAATTTATTAAAGGCTTTGACTCGATACGATATCTCAGATACTCCGTGCAGGGAAACCAAGTTTACGGATCTACGATCTCAAACTTGACGAGCTCGTATAAACGGACACCGTATCGAACTCTCGGACACCGGATTTATGAGAAACTTTTATTATGTTTGAGTTTTGAGAGAGAGAGAGAGCAGAGAGAGAGAGAGAAAATATCCCGCTAGACGGAAGATCCGTGGATGGGCGATGGCGCCAAGAATGCACCGGTGTAAAAATAAAGACTGTTACAGAAAAAAAGAGGAAGAGAAAGAAAGAGGCATCTCTCGTTTTCTCCCGCATTACCGAACAGTAAAGAACGTAGAAAAATTCGATTGTGAAAGGCGATTGTGACGCGAAGTCGATGTGCCACCAACCAAGTGGTCGCACGTAAAATGCCGCAACTTGTTGGCCGGGGACCCCCCGTGCAAGAGAGCGCGAGTATGTGGTACACGTACACGTAGCATAAATAAATAAAAAGGCGTAGCTTATGTGCCCTGCCGGCAGATCGATTTCGCCGGTTGGCTTCGTTCCAGATATTCCCTCGTTAGATTTTCGAACAATTTTACTGTGCGTCGCGCGAAACTACCCGCCTGCCCATTGCGCTTAAAACGAACGCGGGGTCATCCTCCATTAACAAAAAGCGGGGCTAACTCTCCGTTAACCGAAAGAAAAGTTTGACCCGACGAGTCAAGACTCTGGACTTGTCGTGTGTAAAAATCGTCACAAAAATCACTTTTCAGATCCGTCACGGAAATTTGTTTTCGTACGTTAGTGTCTCTTCACTCTGTTGCCCTCAATAGTATTGACGTCATTCGGACTTATGAAACACTAGTCGCTTGTTTTTATATATGCTGCTATTTTTATCATTTCGTGCGATACTTGATAATGAGCACATTTTAACAAAATATTAACTGGATTCGCTTATATTTGACGTAAAAATAATCGGACATTTTCAGATAATTTTCAGATCATGTTACATTATAAAACTTAGTTTTAAATGCGATGAGATTCATGTGTATATTTTTTATATTTCGTTTTATAAGTAATATTTTGTAATATTCCATGGTACATTTGTTCTGCTAAAAATTAGCTTCAAATTTATACACTGTATAATATATTTTCTTCCTTAAACATCAATTAATTACTTCATGTACAACTCGATCAAAACTCGACATTTAATGTTAGCAGTTATTTGAAATAATTAAAATTTGTAGTAATATTTCTATGATCAACGTTTTATAAAAATTCGTGTTCCAAAGCATTATTAATTCCTTTCTATAGTAAATTTATTTTTAAAATCAATTTACTGTAGCCACTAAAAGATGTATCAGCCAGACGCCTATTGTTAATTCTCTCGTCAAGGACATGGTGACCCAAAAAGAATTGAATTATTCTAGTACATAATTTCTCAAATTCTCATACAATAATAAAGTGCACGCTTTACTCTCCTCTATCGAAGGAGCGCGAGATATTCTAACGGAATAATTCAGTGTGCTCCGAATGTTGCGCTACAACTCCCCCCGAAATTCGAAAGATGTCCTACCGGAAATTCATTCGACATCCGGCAGAATATGTTCTCCGCGCGGTAAGAAAGTGAAGCTCGCCGGCGGGCGCCGTGTCCAATTTCGCGGACGCCACGTCTTGCGTGCACGTACGTATGTTCCACACGTGTGTTCCAAACGTCCGCAGATGCGCACGTACACGCTACAGAAGTACACGGCTCGGGGTCTCCGGATGCATCGTTCCAGCATGCGGTACTACGGCCGGCGTGCCGCTGCTGCACTATGGAAGATCTGGGTCATTCGAAAACGGTCGCAGGGGCCGTGCCGAGGGAATTTCTCGTTTCGTTTACTCGGAAAAATCATGCGGGCTGGACGAGAGATACGGACCGTCTTCGCGGAACGTCTTTCGCAAAATTCAACGAATTTGCGAATCGGCACAAAGGAAATTCGAACGGACGAATCGTCTAATACTCCGAAAAATGCGCTGGCGGGTAAAGTGGGTCGCGCGCGAAGTAAAAATTATTACGCTGTCCGGAAAATAATAAAGTGCAGCGTATAAACGGATATAGCGAATATATCCTCTACATTAAATTGTCACGAGTGTTAAATGGTTTTACCAGTGTCTCCTCGCTAATTCTTATCGCGCTGACTTTGTAAAATTTCAAATATATTTAAAAGAGGAAATATATTACTTGAAATTTTATTTCTTCTTTTATAAGAATATTTATCGATGACAATAGCCACTTATTACTGTATGGGTTGTATATCAAAATCATTTATTTTATGAAAATAACATCTACACTTTTTTTAATAAGAACTGAATAAATAAACTTTAATTTTTGATACAAATTACATCTCGAGATAAACGATTTATTTCTCTCTGTGTAATTTTTATATTTTAATTTAATAAGAAGATATTGGGAAAAAAAGATAAAATTGTGTACAATATGCGCGTAGCAATTATTATTTCGAACATGCAAATTGGCTGTCGCAGTTAATTAGCGTTAATTAGACTAATACTTGTGGATACGTATTGCCATGATAAAGACGAAGAAATTGTAGTAAGTGACTGTCAGCTACATAAACAACTTACTACGTACTGGTGACGGATACTAAACAGTCCTATCGCATTTTACTCATTCTATGCAGCCGATTAAATATGGATCCCTAGGATAATATGTCGAGAATATTGTGATTCCATTACGACTGTAACAGACGCGAGGATGGATACTTTTCGAGTATCAGTGCCCGAGAAACTGTTCCGAGCGTTCTCGAGTCTCAGGTCAAATCATAAATATTCAATCGTCGTCTCGTGAGACATCAATGGCAAATAATATTTTCTGAATGTTAAAAAGATGGTTTTTATTGTTACAAGCGCCTGGCTTGGTTAATTTTTTCCCATATGAGAATAAGATTCCTTCGTTCCGGCCGCCACCGACCGCAATAGGCGACGCTGAAAATAGTGCACTACTTCATAACGCAGTGAGTCACGCGTTGATATATGTATATTCAGATCAGAAATTCGCGATACACTTCTTGGTGCCTTCGCGCGACGAACCGTGTAAATTCTCGGGGAAAATGCCCACGTATCGCTCCGATTTTTCTTCTTTTTTCTCTTTTCTTTTATTCACATTAGGTTCTCAGAAATTCCTCATGCTTGACAGCGCTGCGGGAAATTACTCGTATTGTGAAACATTTTTTATTTGAAGTCGAGACATATGACGACATTTCCGGCTGAAAGAATGTCGTGACGCGATATAAGTACGTATAAGAACACTACTCTTATCACGTATCTATAGCGTCACCTTCGTTCGTCTGGGCGAGTAAAGCCAGGACGCGTGCTTTTAGCGCAACCCTAATCAAACGAGCGGCTTACCTCGCCATCCCCGGGGTGGCGGTTCATTTAATTAAACGCCCCGTTCCACGCAACTTTCTATAGCGTCGGAAGGAAGTTTATTTCGCTAAAGCTACATCCCGCAGCTTCGTGCTAATCAATGTAAGGTTGACACGACATAATTAACGGTTCTGGACAACACTGGATTGAATAGGTACACGAATATTTTCCGCTTCATTACAATATGCAGATCTAAAGAGATAGTTTTATCTTACTTTGGCGCAGATCGTTTACATTCTAATGAAAATATACGGATTCTTCGTAGCGAGAGGTAATTAAGCTTCATAAATATTTTCAGAAATGCGAATTCCCTCGCACAATGATATATAAAATCACGACGGCCATGTAATCCTCGGCGGATTAGCGTGCTTAAATGATATATCTCCGCTCGCGTTTAACAGTTTTCTTAGAATTTCTTGGTAATTCCGCTCCCTGCCTTGATGCAAGCAACCCAGATCCAACATCGGCAAGTTCAGTGACGATGAGCTAAGTGAGCGCAACACAATTCTCATTAATCACGATGTAAACTGCAACGTACAGGTGCTACAACGCACCCCGCTCCGCGCTCCTTCCCGATTTTCTTCTCCAGCGTCGTTCGCGCGGCTGAGCCTTGCGCACTCCGCGAGGGAAGTCTGAGTCGAGGCTTGCGTAACATGGCGCATAGTTTCGCGAGCGAAGCCCGCGTCGATCTGGTCTTACCTCGATGGGCTTGCCCTCGTTACGGCGGTAAGGGCCAGGTGATAATAGTCGTACGCACCGCCGCGCCGGAGGGGGCAGTTATCATCGCGTGACCGGTATCGATTCTAATCCCCCCCCCGGCCCCTCCGATCCCCCTTCTGCGACTGGCCGTACCGACGGTGCGAACGTCACCGGGTTAACGGGGTGCAGCTGTACCTGTGACGACGACGAAAGCGGGAGAGAAGGGGAAGAGAGGGAGAGGGGGAGAGAGAGAGAAAGAGAAAGAGAAAGAGAGAGAGAGAGAGAGAGAGAGAGAGGAGGAGGAAGAGGAGGAGCACGGAGAGGGCGAGCTTGCGTTTGAACTTGCGTTTGAACCGGCCACGACGAGTTCTCCATCCCCCTTTTCGGAAAAACGGTCGAGCGTTCGGCTATCCACCACCGTCACCAGCTCGCTCCCACCATCGACTCGTTTCCGCGCGGGAATGTGGGTTACTGGGTTATCATCGCCGGCGGTGGCTCGTCCTTCTCCGTTGCCGGAAACTTTTCCAACCAATTGCTCCTGCGAAAGGACAACGACGAAAACCAAGGAGGACCCAGAACCACCCGAGAGTGTAATTCTTCTTCGGCGAGCGTAGACGTCTCGGTGAAGATTGTCGATACGAGGATATCGAGCCTTCCACAGAATTGGCTACATCGATTTTTCAGGATGTCCAGGAGAACCGTATATCATGCGTCTCCGTTGTTTGTCATTCGGGATGAATTTGTCACGATTATATATGTGTGAAATAATAAATTATTCCCGCTTCTCAAAGCGTGAATATTTTTAAATTAACCTTCTCTAATTATTCCTTTCTATGTCATGACAGGTAGACGGTACAACCACTATTTTTAATGCGAAACAAGTAGAGCAACAAAGTCCAAAATAAATTAATAAGACAATAAATTAGTAACAAAAAAGCATTAAGTTTCTATTTTTATTTTAGTAGATTGTGTTAAAGCCATATCAGATTAACAGACGTCATAAAAGAATTATTTTTACTAAATCAATTTCCGAATGGATTATTTTAAGAATTACATTTTCTTAAGATAAAATAAACTGTTTAAACTTTATTTCTCCTTTCTTCCATTGGTTTGTTCTATGTAAATCTTTATATCGTTTTTTTTTCTTGGTCGCATCGTATTATGTTCTTACAATAACTAAATCGTATATAACTAATCTCTTTTCAATTTCCAATTAAGTATGGAATATGATTATTCGTGTCCGTAGCTTACGTCGCGATGTTTTATGATCATGTCAAAACGGAGTTAATATTACATGCAGGATACACGATTCTAACAGCATCGAGTTATTAAGCACCGATATTACTACACGTACTCACTTTTTACACCTGCAAACCCGAACGGTTGCAAGTGGGCATCCCCTGCAGATCCTTATAATCTGCTTTACGAGAGCAATTTGAATCTACTCATTAAAGACGTATCGTGCGATTCTATCCCGGATTAATGTGTTAGGTGACACGTAATTCAGATGACGTTCGTAATTCAGATCACGAACATATGCTAATTAGTCTGTTCGACACGAGTTGATGCTAGACTGTTCATGTAATTGCACATACCCTTGGACAGCGCGTATTATATCTTATGAGTTATGCTCCTTTTCATTCCATCGATCTTCCAGGACACAAAGCGTTCCTTGATAGACTAAGAGAAAGGATAGAATGCAATATATATGTATATCAAAACAGAATTGATTACGGAAAAAAAATTATCTTTACTAATCCCTTTATATTCTGCGAAAAAGATTGGCTTTATTTATTTGTATTATCAAGTACTAAATATTCTTATTAAAAGTTTCTTATATAACACAGAAAATTTCTTAGAAACGTGTTTTAGTAGAAATTTAAAGATTCAATGTATATAAGTACCGTTAATTTATATATTATAAAATTGTAAGAAAAACGTCAGTGATAAAAGCATGCAATAAAAAAATTATTTTCAATGTATTTAAATAAAGCGGATTTGTTTTTCCTTTTATTAGATAAGTTAACGTAAAATAAATTTAGACGCGCATAAATGAGAAATAAAGAGTTTTTGTATATTACACCATATCGTGAAAAATGCATCATAATGCATTGTATGCATCGGGGAGCCATCTGATTTGCCCTGAAGGCGGCAATCTGACCTATCGTACTTCACTATAAATAAAGATTGCTGTTCTTATTTTAGCGTGCGAATTAGCGTGGGTCTCGGGCAGACTCGTCACGAGTTGCCCTCGCTATTTTCGTATCGCGAGATATGTAGCCGAAGTGTCTAGCGAAAGCATGAACAATTTTCGATCGAAACACTATATTCATTATCTGTTTAAAGAGCAAATCTGTTAAAAAATATTTAATCGCTTTTAAAAAAGATTAGACGAAACGTACGTTCGTCCAAGACAAATGTGATAATTAATATTGTTATTCGATTTGAAAAGTATACTACGGTGATTAGAAAGATATCTGATTTATTTCAATGTCCAAGGCCAAAAACACATAAATATGCATTATCGTCTGGATGTCCAATACTAATTACTGAAACGTATAAAACAACTCACGAGTCGTTGCCATGCAATTTTATGTCTCGAGATGGCATACTCCCAAGTTTTCGCCGTTTCGCGCCAACGGCAGATTCGGCCGAGTTTTTCTCGCTATGCTATTTATACGGAGGAAATAAGCCCCGGAAATCTATCGGCCGCAAAACGAGATCGTTCGTTGCGGAAAAAGGGGGCCAACCGGAGGGCACGAATTATCATATCGCTAACGTTATCGTGTACCGCACATCTTTAATTGCCCGGCGGCTGCCAAATACGATGTTAACTGCAAGTAGAAAAGTCAAGCGATTTCAGTAACGACATCGATAATTCTGACAGTCAATTTATACGAAAGGAAACTCTCGGCTGCGGAACAATAAGCGATAAAAGGACTGGCAGTACTTTTTTATTTAATTACATCTGCAAAACATAGAGCATTAGATGATTAATATCAAACTGTAAAGGCTTTTTAGCAATATCGGAATTTATTTCTCTTTAGAATATAATTTTATAAGTAATTTAATTATAACATAAAGACACAATCTTATAGATTTTGCTTTTCAATCTGTCTTAGAAGAGAGGATGAGATAAATCAGATTCTTTTAAATAGAATTCTTGTTTTTACTATAAACAATTAGATTCTCGCGTTTTCTCGATTACGTTTGCCAATGTAATTGGACTACACATTCTATAAACAAAGCTAATCGCGTTTTCATGAGTATAGTGGATAACAGCTCGCGGGTATCATTTCAGCTTCTTCGGTCATTTCTTATTTTGATATTTTTATTTTCTTTTGAAGTTGCATTCGATGCAACCGTTCTTTTCTTCATGTCAAGTATTTTAATGCGCAGAGAAAAGAAGAATAATACATGGACTTGAATCGTATTCAATGAACGACTTTTTTCAGAAATGTAATACTATTATTTCAATGCGTCTATAGTAAATGAAGAGGATTATAATCAACTTTATTATGCTTTCATAATTTTTAACCTTGCGGCGATAAATCTGTTTTGCAATCGCATTATATAGTAGGCGAGGTAAAAATATCACGAAGAAGCACATCCTCTCTCTCTCTTTCCTTCTTTTTCTTTCTCTCTTGGCTGGTTAGCGGACTTTGAATAGCACAAACACCTGTTATTTCTTCTCTCTCGCGGAATGGCTGAACCAAAAAATAAACTTGATCGAAAATGCAGTACGCGTGAAATAATATATATTCGTAATATAATGTGAAATTTTAATCATGTGCAAAACAAATGAAAACGCTTTATATGAATTCTGTTTACCATATTCAAAACACGAAACCATACATATACATATAAATATTTGCTTGCAATTGCTGTCCTTCCTAATTATTCGCGTTATACTCATGTTATATTTGTAGTATAGCCATATTATATTTTAAAATAACCATGCTCCTCATTTACACATACTAGGAAAAATTAAAAAATGATAATAATTGTTTTTATGTCAAAACATCAACATTTATTTTGTTCAATTTATTGGAAATTAAGAATTTGGTAAATTAAGCTCTAAAATTAATAAGTCTTATAATATTTTTACAATATATGTATATTATTTTCTGACCAATATTCCAATATATTATATAGATTTTTTTTACAAAAGAAAAGTTTAATTTCTGAAGTGTGTTTAATAAAATAAAATAGATGCATGAAATATATAAAGTTTTATAACTTAACTTCAATATTGACCCTTATTTATTAAACTCTTATAAACCTCATATAAATCTTTTTTTCTGGCGCTCGCAACACTTACCCTAAAAAAAACTTCTCGGTCAAGTGTACTACAAATATTTATACAAGCTCTTGTATTAACACACTCCAAAAACGAAACAACATACCCGAGAAAAAAAGTGGTTATAATATGGTTAGATGAAAAATACATTATTAGATATAATAAGATCTAAAAAACATGTAATTTTATACGATTATATATAATCAGATCCGAAATTTTGCGCGATATGTTCTCATCTTTATATAATCATATAAAATTACATGTTATTTAGATTTTCTTTTCATATCTAATAATGTATTTTTACATCTGGCCATATTATATCCACTTTTTTTCTCAGCATGCTAACAAGTTTTAACTGTTCCAGCAATTTGCCGAGATAAGTCCACATAGATACTGGAAAAACTTTTAATAATTTATTTTGAAACAATAAAGAATAAAATAAAGAGTGCATGCACGTTTTGTCTTGTTGGTACAATCCGTTTTAAATTATACGTTATTTGATAAAATGCAGTGGACGCAATTTTGCGCAACCCTTACGCAATATAATCTTACAAATGGTATTTACGTTTACGGCCATCCAGATTGTGGTCGGATATGTAACAAGCATAAATTATCGGTTAGTTACAGGAAACTGCAGTCCGCTTACATTGTGGATCGGGTTTATTTGTTATCCCAAGCTTTGACGTTGTTGAGTTACGCTTGTCATTCATATAAACCTTAAACAAACCGGCGCGGCGGCGCGTTCCCCATCGTGGGGTACTATATGAAGAATCCGGAAATCTTATGAAAACAGAATTAATAATGACATAAATAATCTCTTAGAAACGTATTATACCTTGTTGCATTCTAATAATATCTGTACACGTCAATATAAGCATTATACTGCTATAATATAAAATTGGAGAAACAAATATTAACTTGTTTCTTTCTTTTTCCCACAATTATCTTATAAATTATAATTGTTCAAAAAAGATTTTAAAAAATTGTTTTCTACAATCTATATATCGAAGATTAATTTTTTTGTTATCTTGAGATCCAACATTTTTATCATTTTTAAAATATAATACAGATCTCTCGTTGTCTACAAAAATTTTCTGACAATACATCAATTCGTAATTATTATATAGAATTTTTATGGCATCGTCGCCTGCACTTTTAGAAAAAAGATGCACGATAATTCTTTAATATAAAAAAATTTTTTACAAAAAAATTAATTAAGATATAGAGACAATATTTTTTGCAATTTGCACTAAATACTCTGATTAAAATGTTGAAAGTTTTCCTTGTCAGTTAATTTTTATGCAAAATTAACTAACATTTAATTTAAAATATAATTATCAAAATATTTAATAGTAAACTGTATAAAAACATGCATTCAACGCTTATTGAATAATTATAGCAATTTCAATCATCTCGTGACACGTACTTTATTATCGGTGTAAATCATCGTCACGTAAACCTGTAGCCTATCACGTTCCATAACCAAACTATCGGTTTTCTAATGAGCATCTATTGCACGATTATTGTGGAAACACGTTCTACCAGCATAAACGAGGATAAGGGTATAGATTAATAACCACAATCGAAACATACGTGTTATATCTCTGTTGCATTATCCTATTTGTGGTGCTAACGGACTGCAAAATTAAATTTCAGCTTCAAATATGTTATAATATTCAAATATATAAAAAAGATAATACGTAAATATTAATATGAAGTATTTAGTTGTTGATTATTTTTAAATAAAAGTGACCATTTTGAAATACCATCTATGCAAACTATAGTAAAATGCCTGATTTTAATATATTCATACATTTAGTAACACACGTAATAAATTAAAAATAATATGCGAGAATCTTTAACAAATTCAGAACACATTTTCTTTAATAAAAATGTTGAAAGAAGCCATTATTTCGTACAACTTTTTAACTAAAAAAATAAATAAATAAATAAATTTTTTGCTATGTACGACCCGAATTAAATTTCTGTTGATAAAATGTCGACTTGAAATTGACTGAAGAATAAAGTTTTATTATCTATTTGCATGTTTGATATTTAAGTCATGAAAAATCCTCTATATTTTCAGTGCAAAATATCATATATTGATTTTTCAAAAAGGTTTCGGTAAAAAAAAATTAATTTCAAATTTGTAAAAAAAATGTCTCGTTAAAATATTTTTCGGGTAAATGTAGAGAATACATCTTCTAATTAAAATAAAAATTAATAAAAATGCAAAAGTGCAATATTTCATAATGTTAAAAGTTCGACATATTTTTTTCTAATTTTGTAATTAATAATAAGTAATAATTAACGCATAATCAGGAAACACACACAAAACAGTAATTCGAGTTATAATGCACTTATAAAAATTCAATCCGATTTAATTCTTTTTCTATGAAATTTATATAAAAAATCTTAAAAGCCTTTCGAAGCTTGGCGAGAAGTCGAATCGCGTTCCTTCATTATAATATCATATTCTGGCACACGTATTACGAATGATTGATGAGCGTACCAAATACTCGAACAAATCTCTTAAGAGGCACGTGAAGCTCACTATATACGTTTAAAAAGATGGCGTCCTACCTGCGAAATAGGAACATAAAGCATAAGTCGATTTTTAACGGACAGAGTGGATTATCGATAATAGGCCTTGGCATACTGAAATTCGTGTCATCCACAGTCGAGAAGCAAGGAAAACGACTCTAAGGGTGCTGTATTTACTTCGAATAGATCGAATGGATGTACAAGCGATTATCTTCCCCACCTCCGGCCTCGTGACAAATCTGTTACATTCTTGGAAACGGATACTGGCCAGCTGCCAGCCGCTGCTAACGACTTTTCTTCCAAATATGATCCATACCCCCGATCCGCCCTCATGCGAGAAAGGATCATGAATTTGCACGAATAGATGTGCCCTCTTAATTCTTTAAGACTTTCAGGAAATGGGCGTTGGCAGATCTCTATTTTGTAATAAACAAAAATCTACAGAGTTTCCTATCAATATCTCGAAAAATCAACGATCTCTCTCGATCAGTGATTTGGAGACGATCTTAAACCAGTGTATTGCCTAAAATTTCCATTAGGTAAATTTATCTTGTTAGAGAGAAAAGCTATGAGCTCTGTGTAAACAAGCGTTATAATAAAACTGGTCCAAACGTAATGATCCGTTAATGCAGAAGACCGGAAAACATTCCCAGCCGCTGGCCGCGATATACCATGAATCCATAAATTATTGGCGCTTGCTGGTAAACACGGCGAAAGTGTCAGCTTCGGTTTCCACCAATTGGAAATGACCGAATTATGGTACCAGTTCGATTCGGCGCCTCCGCCAGCAGCAAAGAGGGAGAGGGAGAGGGAGAGGGAGAGGAAGAGGAAGAGGAAGAGGATGCACCCGTGGAAACTGGAACATCGAGTGCGCCGTAAAGGGGCTAAGTTCTAACATCCGAAGAGTTGCTCTTTGATCGGTGACCCCGTACGCGTACGTGACAGAGAGAAAGAAAGAGAGAAAGGGGGGGGAGGGTTTACCTCTGGTGTACGTGATCTTCACGCTCATCTGGTACATTTCAACAAATCATCGTTGACAGCAGCGATATGTCTCATTGGTCCCGACACTGGACGATATTAAACCACTAAGTTAGGTCGAGGTTTTCGCGTTCTCCCTTTCTATCACGTACAAAGTTGGCGCGAGTTACTGATATTAACTTATCATACAAATCGTGTAATATACTTATTACGAAATGTATAAAAAAATCTGTGTGTGCTAATCTTCCTATTTTTATAAATAATCTCTCGAAGTTTCTCTAAATATTTACTCTCTTATCTTTCTACTCTACGTTCCTTTAAAAATCGTTGATAAAATATCAAAACATTGAAGCAGTATAATATAAAAATCAGAAAAATTTTTGATAAAAAATCCTCCTTTATATCTCTCGACATTACGAGACTTTTTAAAAATAGACATTGATATAATGTAAGAGCAAAAAAGCCATAAACATGGAACACTAAACGTTACAAGACAAACAAGGAACGATAATACATTTGCCTGAAATAATTATAAACACTGCATGATTATTTTCATTTATGATAATAAATATATTAAATTAGTAGACAATCGAATTAAAAAAGATTATTTCTTTTGTAACAAATCTACTGATTAAAAGTATCTACATTATATTGAGGCAATTTGTAGGCAATTCTAACTTATTCAAATTTTATATTACGATATTAAACAGTTTACTTAAAAAAATCATTTTCATTGTTAATAAAAGGTATATATAAAAAATTGTATATCAAGTAGAGAAATGTGTATAAATATACTACACTGAGAAAAAAATGTTGTAAATTTGACTAAACTCGTTTAGTTGTAGTGATTTGTTTAATGCAAATATTAATATATTTAAATCAAATATAGTGAGTAATATCAAGAAATTCTGAATCTATTTAAATATAATATTTTTTGAATTAACAAATGTTAAATTGACAGCCCGTGACCGCTGCATTTAGTTGAATCAAATAATATTTCTTTGAATCTACGATTTTTTTTTCTCAGTGTATATATATTGCTCCTATATATATAAATTCTATAAGGTGTATCTAAATTACACTTTTTACTAGATTCTCAAGATAAATACGCAAGTTGCCGTTTATAAAAAATTTTTGTTTTATTCACAATCGATGGAAGAACCAGAATTCAATTAAATATTATCGGAAAAATATGGCCGAAATCGATATACAATAATCCGAAGAAATACAAAATGATGGACCGAAGAAAGAGGCTGATTTCGTTATGTAGGTCGACTACAGGGTTACTTACGTTCTCTCTCCTCCCCCCCTCTCTCTCTCTCTCTTTCTTTCTCTTGGATGTCGGCTAAAGGTTAAATTCCAATTATAGCATGCGGATAAATAGGCGACTATCATCCTGTATGAAACGATCTCTCAGTCGCCAACGAGACAACGAGTAGATACTCCGCAAGAAGATACAACGACTGTCAGCAAAACAAATTACAGGCTGGATGTAGATAGATCTTTTCGTGAATTATTGGTAAATAAATTGTTGTAATCATTCCAATTTCATTGGCAACGTACATCTTCTCTCCATTGAGTTTAATTTTTTAGTATTTTAATAAAGCACCATTTTCATTTTTATAAGCACTTAAAGCATCGTGTTATAAAAGAAGGTGAAATAAGAAGTTTAAAAAATTTTTTTAATAACTTGCTACTTCACAAAGACTGTATTAGTTTCGATGGTTATTGCTATAACAATTAAATTTTGAAAACTGTTGAAATTATATTATATTATGTAACATTATTAATAATTCCTATAAATTACAAATATTTATACTAATAATTTCTCAAAATATGTAACAAAAATATGTATCTAAAATAATTTATATTCTATTAAACAAAAATCTAAAAGTTTTATTTATATAACGGAGCAAAATATGCGACTTGATACGTAAACGTAAACATGCGAATAAAGGATTAATAAAGGATTAATAAAACCGAATATTAACAAAATTAGTTATTATTTTAAAATTATTATATTCTATAGTTATTACTCTAAAGATCTATATAAAGTAAAAATGTCACGTTCTTTTTAAGTAAACGTCGCTGCATGAAAATTAAATCCAATCTTCGATTAACTCCTATTTAAAATTCTGCTCTGTGAATCTTATTTAAGTGAGAAAAGTTACGGCAAATCTACATGAGTACAAAAATCGCACAGTAATAGTACTTTCCCCGGATATAATCGTGCCGAAACCGTCGCTTTTCGAATTAACAGTTAAGAAGCGCCTGAAGATGCAAATATAATTCAATTCTGGAGCGCGCTAGGATTTGTATAAATCTTCTAATGAAATTCAAGCGCGAGGTATCTCAAGAAGAATAACGTCGTTGGGAAAAAGGAGATAAAGAGAATCTCTATAATTTCGAAGGCGTTAATCATGTTCAATCACGAGCCAATTGCTCGAGTAACCTTTGCGCGGTAATTTCCTCGATTGAACGTTCAAAAATAGTAATTGCTATTCTCAACTATGATTCGTCACTTGAAACACGCAGACATTTTATATATTCTCAAGGTCTATATATAATGATTTATATGCGCACGTTTGGCAAATTGTTTAAAGGTCAAATGCCGATCGTGACAGCCTGCTAATTACAGCTTGCGTCTTGTCTACCGCAGACTATATTTAATGACGTTGTCAATGACTGCTATTGATGTTCCTAAGTCCTATGCAAAACACGACGAAATTCAAGATTGCACGCATATACATTTCTGCGACATACAAAAGTAATGACGTTAACAATTATAACGAGAGCAGTAATATTTATATCATAATATAAAATCTGGACATGCTCAGTAACTATTGCTATTAATTTTCCAGAAAACAGGTCATACTTTAACTGCACTCATCATTTTGCCATTTTTAATTGAAAAATATTAAATATCTTAAAAATTAATATCGAGTTAAAATTTGTCAAAGACAAGGTTTACTTACTTAAACCATAATTCATCGAAATGTTGTTACATAATTCTGCGTTTAAGACTGCTTTATTAAGACTTTCAATTTAACGCCAATATAACCAAAAAGACTGCTGGTAGTGTAAATAATATAGAAAGGAAAAGAAAATGGAATTCCATATCAACACAGCTGTCTCAAGGAATTATACGAACCCATTGTGCGAACGCGGTGGTCGATTCAAGTGCCACTGAATAATTCATTTGAATCGTCGTCCCAAAATTTATCTCGCGTTTCTTGTAGCGGAAAATGCGGTGGAACACGGAATGTACATTAAGATCTCATTATAATCACTTCTCACTCGCATTATTACACGCTATTTACGCGAAGCTCGTAGTTATACGTGCGAATTAAAAAAGCTGCGAATTGCATACGTATATATAGACGTATACATAATAGTATGAATTCAAATAATTTTTCTGTAATACATGTTTCTATTATGATGAGACGTAAAATATGTTTCTTCGCGATGTAAGTAAAAACAACGAAAACTCATACATGTATTCTCCTAATTAGAATTAAAATACAATATCTAAAATATAATTTTAATTTAATCCATTCTCACACACATCGAAAAATGTGGCAACATATATTATATGTATATGTCTAGCATGTCTTTCGATGACAAATACAACAACATTATATAGATAAAATAAAATGTCAAGTGTAACAAAATATTAAGCTTTTTATAAAAAAAAGCCTACACTTCGGCAATCGCTGCGAAAAAGCAATTAGTGTCGTAAACAGCTTTTTAGCTTTCAATATAAAATGTATCGACCATCGCGTAAGCCTCGACGTAAAAATGCAGCTTATGAGAGATTAAATATACTGCGCGAGGCATGCATTTTCGATCGGCCATAGTGCAACGTGCTCGACCCACTTCCGTTAAAATTAGAGACTCTTCCGAGAGCGTTGGGGGACCATAAGCTCCCGGTCATACCCTCGGTCACGCTGCGGGCGCCCTTCTGTCTCCGGTGTGGCCAGGCAACAACTCGAGTGCGAATAAACTGCAGGTTGACACCCACACGCCGGCACAGCGGCATTCATGCACTTTCCCGAGTGCGGGTGGCGACACGCGCACATTTGTATATGTATGTATATAGCCCGGCACATTATATGCACGCTCTCGTTTTGTTTCCGCGATACCATTATGATGCCGTTTCCATTTGCGGCGATGCTACTGGGATACAGACCGGCCGAGCTGGTCGCTATCCGCGCCCTCGGGAACGAGTCCCGAGAAAGGAGACGTCGATGCGCGGTTAAATACATTAACGTTCCGAGAAAGCCGTGGGTTTCCACCGGGAAAAGCTGTTTGGTATACGAGCTGTGGCTTCTTGGTACTTGGCCTGCACTTAGACGCTTTGACTTTTGCTTTTCGTACTCGCCGAACTCGCTATCTATACAACATTTTCACAGCAAAAAGTACATTTCGTAATGGAGAGAAATGTACATTGTTCTTGGTAAAAGCTTACGACTATTAGTCTACTAAAAATACATTAAGTATATAATTCAAAGAGAAAAAGAGGGCAAGAGAAAATGATATTTACGAAAGAATTCCGCAAGAACGAGGTTTCATCGTAAAATGAAAATCGATAAGAAATTCCAATTCGAAGATGGCACGCTAAAAATTGCGGGTAAATGATAAACGATCACAAATCACGTATCAAGATGTAACAACGGAAGGTGACGCATTGTAATTCACGTGAAGCTCGAAGCATCGAGCACGCAAAAGCGTGTCATGGAGCTACATATGTTGTGTGTGCGCGCGTTCTCGGTACCGTGACAATATCGTATTATTGGCCGATAAGAAAGCAACGTTTTCATATACCAATGTTACTATTCGTGTCAGCGCGACAGTACGCTCCGCGGGGTTAAAATAGGTCTAAGCACGGCGAAGGACGTTAACGCACGAGACAGACAATAAACGGGGACACGGAGGCCGAAGGGAACACAATATTATGATACTTCCTATTCTACCTGTCTCGGCATCCTTCGGAGTTTCCTCCTTTTGTTCGCTTCTACGTACACGGCGCCTTGACAACGGTGTGCCTTGTCGACATAATCAAAATCCAGCACGAAATTCGGTACCAGGTGAATACGTGTGTCGCATGAAAACTGCAGGAGATAGATAGAAACAGAAAATTGACCAAATTGGAACAGTAATACGCACATAAAGCAATTCGCGTTGCATCTGTGGTTGATTAATGCTTGTTAATTGGATCTTTAAATGACTCTTTTTGCTTCTACGTGGGTGTGCGCGTGGGAGATCTGTATTTATTTTCAATCACCCCGCAATTTGCCTATACGGGATCAGAAACAAAAGCTCTATAGACTAAATCAAAAGAGTAAATAATGTTAGATATAAATAAATTGTTATACTCGTTAAAGTCCCTTGCTTAAAATAATAGATAATACTGAATTAATCAATAATAATATTAAAAACAATTAATAATAAAATAATACTATCCTGATACAAATCCATCGATATTATCTATATTAAGATCTCGTGCGCATGGTAATTAAAAGAAGGTATCCGAGTATACGTAAAACCACCTGAGACATAAGTATATACGTAAGCAAAATACGTATTTACGTTTGCAATCCCTTTATCCTGCCCGTTGGCGTACATAATCCTATAGCCTTTGTTCGTGTCATGGCCGCGTGTTTTGCCACCTACAATATAATTAAGTTTCTCTTAACTGAAATCCACCACACGCTTGTACTTGCTTCGTAAAGCCGTATAAAAGGGGTCTTCTCGCGCGCTTTAAAAGGAAACTAACAATAAGCTTATCGTTACTCGATAATTGCTCCTATTAAATTACAATTGTAAAAACATGATGTACATATTGTACATCAACATATATAAAAAATTTCATACGCTAAAATAATATACGTATTATACTTTACCCATCGCTATTGTATGGAATCGGCACCAAGAAAACCGTTTATTTATCGAATATTCGACAAAACCAATCGCACTTATAGCACATTTATGTGCATAACTTATTCAATTGCGTTATCATCATGTATTAACAACATTGCACGTATAATGTGCGTCGCACATTATAGAATTACAATATTATTCTTTCGACGTATGTTATTCCATTTGCAGAACGCGACACTAGTCTCATATCGACAAATATATAATGTACTGAGAAATATGTATTAATATTATAAAATAAATATCATTAATATTAATTTGTAATATTAATATTAATACTTAATATTAATATTATATATGTTGTTACTGCAATATATATGAATTTGTTAAGAAATACATTTCAGTTAAAATTTTATGATAAATATAACACATATATTATATATATTATTTTTTTTTATTAAAGTGTAATTGAAGGTAAAGAAAATATAAATGAGTGTGAGATAAATCTTATTATGTTTACCTCTTAAAAGCGCATCTTGACTGGCGCGACACTAAAATACATACAATTGCCCGCCAGTGTTTCATTGTCTGGGTTATATTTAATATCTTATACACTGAGCCAAAAGTCACACAGCCAGAGAGTACATCCGGACAAAACAAAGATAATTAGGCATTATTTATTCAGAAAGATTAAGGAATTGTTGGAAGCTGTTAATGCACATAACGCAAATTTGCGTTTTAGCGTGCACTACAAGATATCTACATAGGTATAATACGTTTCCAGTATCATTTCCAGTATTATTTGCCTCGATAAAATAATATAGCAAAATTTTTATCGACTTTGAGTCACCCTAAATTTTAGATATTTTATTAATAACAAATACTTTCAATATTGTTCTATGTTTTAATTACTTTAAGAGCAAAACAAAATCTTACAACTAGCCACAAAACTTCACAAGAATAGGAAGCTAATGGCAAATAGTCGGAGACTTATTTTTCTCATCAATGTTTTTGATCATTTTTAACTATTAGCATTTTGATCGAAACGCTGTATGCAATATGTAAAATAATGTTCAAAAAATTCGGTGGAGGATCGATGGAGTCGACGCAAAGCGGTTGATATTTCACAATTTATTGACTACAAGTTTTTAACTCTATTGGACATCTCAATTTGACATATGGGACTAACATATTCGCGCCTTCAAACGACGAATAATGCTTCCAACATCGTTTCAATTTATCGACTCAATATATTTGCGACACTTCAATTCGCACTTTAATTCAATGTTTTTAAAACACTATTGTAAATAAGCTAGATTTTATTTCAAACCAACATTATTTTGCCCGTATTTTAGCCTGATTGACCTTCTTGCATATGGTTTTTAGTTCTTAGCTTGTAAGCGTTGACTTCTGTATTAATCAAATTTACCTTTATTTATTCTTATATTCTTTGTTGTGCAATAGATTCTGAAATCATATAATCCCAAAAACGAGTAAATAAGAATTAGCATAAACATGCTAGATTAGGTAATTAAACCACAAATATATCAGAAATAAAATAAAGAAGATTTAATAACGTTACTACATTAAAAACTATTATTACATATAATAACCGGAGCCAAGGTAATTTGACCTACAAAAGCTTCACTTTAATATGTTATCATATTTCTATGTAATATAATAAATCTCTGCGGTTCTTCGCAGGACAACCGACCGCTTCTCGGAGACAAGGAAAAAACGCAGCGGAACCTATTCCTCATTGTCTCATCACGAATAATTAAAAAGGTTTAATGATACCACCCAATTAGAGGATCTAGTGATATCGGCGTTCAACTATCCCGTTGTTAGCCGACATCGTGCCGTTGATTACTTAAAGTAATATCGGTCCCAGCCGGCTCATTGCGTCGTCATTTGTGTTTACGGGAACGCTCCAGCGGGAAATCGCGCATCAAACACGGCTCGCCCGTCTTGCCCAAAACGAGTCGTAATCGACTCGCCACGGCGACTTGGTTTACGCCGAAAACCCTGAACGCTATTTTCGCTTACGCGCATAACATTGGCAACGAGCGGGAACGAATCATCGATGATGGCGCAGCGGCGGGCACGCGACGCGACGCGACGCGACGCTCGCGATGAAATTAGCGTACCGAGAGGCATGCGGAACATTGCCGTCGCTGTCGCCGTGTCGCCGTCGTCATCGTCGTTGTTGTAGTCATCTTCGTCATCGCGCGTCCGCATACAGAGCGAGACTTTGGGCATCTATATACAACGCTCAAAGGCACCTTAGATAGCTGCGTTGCAACAGCCATTAGCACCGACAGACGTGCTATTAGTGTTATGCGGCTTCGTTCGACGTGCTCCGCGCGCAGCTGACCGACCGCGTACAGCTTCCTGTTTTGCGAAAAATCCCCAAAGGTTCATTATTGCCGCAAAAGCTTTCGTCGATGACGTAACATTGAGAAATATTCACCATATTCCGGATACATGCGAGCCATTTCGAGTAAAACGACAGTATACGTCAAACTTTTTTTTATTATTGATCAAATAACTTGATAGAGACTCGTATGTGTATATGAAATCCGACAAGTTTAAATTTATAAAAAGCAAATGAGCAGAAAGTATAAAGTAAATTTAAAAAAAGTTGCTTGCAAATGTATGTAATTAATTAGTCAGCTACAGCCGTGATATTTGCTCCGCTTCGCGTGCAAGCTCACGTTTGAGCATATTCTTCCGCAACCACTTCATTATTTCATCGATATTATAGCGTGTTCTTTTTATAAAGTGCTCGCCTCTGCGTGCGTCGTCGTACAGTCGTGTGTGTTGCGGACTACACGTATAAATTAAATTTACCGTACTATATATATAACGCAGCGAGCTTTTCAACACGAACGTATTACATTCACACTGCATTAAATTCAATTTCGTTTCGCGTACATCATTAATCAATCCTATCCACTGAACCGTTAAATTCATTTGCAACCTAAAGAAAGACTCGAGCGAAACGTCGATTATCCAGATTTATCCTAACGTGCTTTTCATCGATTAAATCGTGCTTATCAATGACAATCGATAGATGCAAGGGAGAACGTGTATGTATCGTAATTTTATAAAAACTGACGCAAAAATTATGTGCAAATTATTTACCTATATATGCTTTAGTTGTACCTTTACTTTTTATTTATTATCGAAAGTTGTTTATGTAGTAAATTGATATGCAACGCTGAACATAACATATTATTTATATGCCACGTTTTACACGCTAAGTTACAGTACACGCGCTGCACGTGTGCGGTGCAAGCCGCCGAAACTTACATGCATCCTGAAACACATTGCAAAAAGGATGTTGCAAGGTTTTTGCGACTGTGCAATATTGGCTTGCAGATACCGTGACGATCAATTGAACGAAGGGAGCGGAGCGGAGGAAAATGGACACACGTTGTTCCACCCTGGTGGCTCTCTAGCTATGAAAGAAAAAAAAGGAAAGAAAAAGTGGAACATACACGGAGCGTACAGTGCAAGAATATGAGCCGTTCCGTTCGTGAACGACTAACGATGTATTAAATCATGGGAGCGAGAGTTCGATTCGATTTCGCGTACTCTAATTTTACCGTTTTTTTGCAACGCGGCGTACAGCTGTGAATGACATGATGGGGATGGGGAAGAGCGGAGAGGTGAATGCAATCAGGCAGGATAGCTGAGCGGTAAATTAAAAGTGGGTTTATGCACGAGTATCGATTAAAGCATTCTGCGCTCGCGTCTGTTGAAAAGGGATGGCGCGCCGAAAGTAATAATTTATCACGAAAAATTACTGGATTTTAAAATGCCAGTTAATACTCGGCGTATCTTTACGCCTGATATTTGCGTTCGACACGCGCACCTTTTAAACAACGATCAAATAAATCTACAAAATTACACTAATTGATAAATTCAATGCATTTTAAAAATACGTCGTCTAAAAAAGGTAATTCCATATATACATATAATATATGTAACAACGGTAGAATAAATAATTCATGTTTATCAATCAACTTTCTCTTTGTAAACGAACGTGCAACAATATTGCGAATGTTTAACGCCCGCAAACATCTTCACCTTTAAAGTGTCTTTTCACGTTGACGCTCGATGTTCATTTTCAGCAAGCAAAAATCTTCTAAAATAATATCTTTTATTTATATATATATCCATAAGATATTATTACTTGAAGATATTACTTGAAAATAATTAATATTTTACGTATTTCGAAGTCTATGTTTGATTGTACTGGGACGATTAACGACGATTCAGCGACGACGCTGAATATTAAACAAATTCGACTTCATTTCTTTGACTCTAGCGTCAAAGCGAAACCACCACATTCACCTTGTTGACGCTCATTTTCAGCGTCTCATGAATTGGTACCTTTAATTCTGGCCAAACCATTGAAATAAAACGTCGAACTCCTCGTGATGTGACAAAATTATAAAACAATAGCGCTCTTTTGTATCGTTCGTTCATTTTATTCAATCCCGTAATCGATCACCGTCCGGGTAGCAATAAATATGGTGCAAAGCATCGGCGCGCTAATCCAATTTTTACGACGCCGTGACCCCCCGCGACAATAGTTTAAATTGCAGAAAAGCGCATGAAAACCTAATTTCGCGAAGCGCCGGATATCACGTACAACTGGGCTGTAACCCAGTTCCGACGGACGGACGGAAATGCGTCTCGCTGTGCGCAATGCGATGTGAATGAAGACTAGTGTGTCACGATCTTCCCTCTTGCCTCAACGTTCCTTCCTTCAGTCTTCTCGGTTCTTTTATCGCGCTATTTCTCTCTTTGACCGATCGTCCCAAGTAGTCTAGCCTCTTCCCTTGACTCTTAAGTAATTTCAGTGGATACGTCAGTTCCAGGCGAGTCAAGAAGAGCTGTTGAAATCTCATTTCTCGTCCTGCACCGTGTACTTTGCCGATATACTCGCGTCGTGTAAAGGGAGAAACTTATTTGCTACTTATAAATGACGTTTCTTATAGACGATAAAATTAATGCACTACATTTGTTTAACTGAACTATGTTTTTTCCATAGCAAGAAGAACAAGAAAGCATTTACCATCTTCGACAAAAAGGTACGAGTATCTTTTTCAAAAGTGGCTTTTATGAACAACCAGTCAATATTTATTATATAAATAAATAAACTTATTCGAAATTCACTTAACTGGGTACCTCATTCATTTGACGTAATAAAAATCATTAAATTTTTCAAGATACAAATAAAGTATAGAATAAAGATAATTTATGTTATAAAAAGACTGCGACAAAATGGGACAACCGTATTTAAGGTTTTAAAATTGAATCGGAAAGAGGGATATTTTTAAAGATATCAGAATTCTTAAATATTTTATGATTCTAATATTTCCTAGAAATTCGATCAAGCTTAGCTGTCATTCCTTGGCATAATTCGCATTGTTCATGTTTGTTAGATTAGTTCTACTTGCACAATGAAGAAGTAAACTAACTGGCGAGTTTGTACATTACCATCAGTTCCACGGACGATCAACTCCTGAAGTGATAAGCGAGTAGCGTAATGCTTATTTGAAGATCGATACGGTTGTTTACTCAACTTACTGTGCATGAATATTACTGCACGGCAGTGCACACACATATGTCCAACTTTCCATATTATATTTCTATATGATCACGTCCTCTATCCTGCTAAAATCGATTATCGCGCTACGCTACGTTGAAATAATATCCGCAGTATTATCACAGCGGGTGATCAATTTTTCTCGATCGACATAGTCACGAAATATTACAAATATTTTCCTTCTTTATAGAAAAAAAGAAGAAAAACAATCGAATAAAATCCGTTGTAACCAGATTTTCTATTTTGCTTTTTATTGTAAGCAAAGAAACAAAGAGTAAAGAAATTTATTTGTTTCTTTGTTAAAAAGTATTAAAGGCTTCCAATTTCTTTTTTTCGGTCTCTTCAATCGTAAAGATTTTCACTCTCACCATTGAGCTTTTCCTCACTTGGTATTCCTTGCCCTAATTCGAAACTCTCGATTCATTATGGATTAACAATATTTTCGTTCGCAAATCGTCGAACATTTTATTGCGTATCACGAATCCAGATCTGAATCTAATCTACGTATTCGGCGAAGTGGCTATCCAGCGGATGCCAAAATCCGAAAGTACGAACGAGCTGAAAGCCGAGCGCGTCACTTGACAGCTGCATAAAGCAAGGCTACGCGATCATGTCACGTGGATTATGATCTGCCTGCATATTTGCAGGTCGGTTTAATTTTACACGCGTCGAAACTCGCGACGTCGCGCCATCCCGCCGGTATAGCAAGGCGCTCCTCGAAAATTTGGAGGGCGTCGTCTTCCAGAAGTTTAGCGATGTCGTCGGATATCGCTAAACGAGATTAGATCCGCTGTTGCGCGCACGTCTTATCAATAATTACCCATTTCCCACGGATATGAGAGCCGCCCGGAAATATCCGAATGATAACGACTCTGATACCACTAACGGCACTAACACACGATCGCGGACCGATCCGTGTATAATGTAGTTGTAGTTTGAGAGTTAAATCTGGGTTGAGATTCCAACCGGTTGACTAACCGGTTGGCCAACTAATTACAAGGATTTTGTAATTAATCCTGCTTCAACTTTCAACTCACGTCGGAGGAATCGACGTCGAGCGCACGATAGCTTAAAACATCCCCCGGAAACGGACGGATTTAATACGCCACCTGAACCTCGGATGTAAAACCGCAGTATAGCTATTTCTAATGAGACTAGACGGGACGTAATGTACCGATGAGATGTGAGCGTGTTCGCGCACTCTGGTGGAATCCAAATTCCGAATTGTGCAGATTCCGTCGACGATCTTTTTTTAATATACAGCACTACGTTCATTATTTCGTAAATGTGCTAGCACAGAGAAGAATTTTCCTTATTTTCCTTAAATCGAAACAAAGAATCTGCGATTTATATTTTAGAGTATAATATATCAAGTGCAACATGATTTCTTCAAGAATTAAAATCATAAACATTCGCGCTTTCATAACGACAGAAAAAAAAGCATTCTTGCAATTGCACACGTTCTTTTATGTATCGTAACTGAACTTCGTCCTTGGTTTAATAGAAATGGATGAATGTTCTTCGAAGCCGTTTCGTTCCTTTTCAGTTTCAGTTATTCTTTCAATATCTTCCTCAAATTCTTTTCACGTCGCCGCAACGGCAGAAACTTCTCATTCAGTCTAAAAAACTGCTCGGTCTGGCGGTTTCGTTTGCGCCACTTGTCGTATCGATCGCGCCAGGTAGGTTGGTCATACTGAATTAATTATACTTCAGTAGATACTCTATGAAACGGCCGCGACGGATATTCTGCAACTCGATAAGCCTTAATGCGAGAAATAAGACTTGCTTCGTCGGCTTAACGACGTCACGATTGTGGCTTCACACTTCTTATCAGATTATAATGTGAAATGTATGAACGTGTGTCATGTTACATTACAACTTCTTGGTTCCATTAAATTTTCAATTTTTGTTTTATATTATATTAATATGAATATTTAGATAATGCGCGTATTAAAATTATTAATATATAATACTAGAGAATATTTAAAAATAGTTTTTATTAAAATTAAATACCTTTTTTATATATAAAATCTTTTATAAAATTAAAAAAAAATTAATATAAGAATACTGTTTGTTTCATTGAAAAAATTAATAAGATAAAAAAGCTAAAAAATAAATAAGTAGAAAAATCTTCAATATAAATTCCAATTCAATATCCAACAGGTACCTATATCACATGCACATACACACATTCTCCTCCTGTGTTATTATAAAAATAACATATTCTGTTGTAATATATATTTAATCATATTGAATATATAACACCGCTTATATATATGTGATACTATAAAAAAACTAAATTAAAACAATTCCTATATCCATTATTATTAATCAATATATCGTCGCATATCGTTTCTTTCTGTCTCGTTTCATTTATTTATTTATCCCATTTTCAGTACAAAGATAATACGCTATATTCTCTACATTCGTTCCTTCTATTTTGTTCCCACAGAGAAGCCATATCTTTTATCAAATTAAAAAAACGAATTGTCTCAAGGTTTCCTTTTTTGTGTCCTTGACCATTCTAAGTTAAGAACGGATATATAAAAGAGACAATGGATCCCTGTGACTTAATATGTATCATGCAAAAAGTCACGCGAAACGAAGTTCAGGGACATACTTCAACAGCTCGGAGATGGACAGTCAGAAAATCAATTTTTCTTTTTTTTTTTATCAGAAAAACAATTTTTCTGATACGTATCGTCATAAATGCAATAAAAAATAGCGTCACTATTATTATTTGACATCATAAAAATAATTCGATTACCATGCGTAATAATATATCATAAAACCGCGACAGTTTCATCGTACGTACGTACATTTCTTTTAAAATAAATAATTTATTACATGAATTGTTTCATTTATCTTGAATGTGCAAAAAAGTAATAATGCCTCCACTGCCTTGTGCTTCTTCTTAATATCAACAATCAATATCCATTGTTTCATAATCGTGTCCAAAGAATTCTGAACGTCTAAGATCTTTTCTAGAAAATAACGAGGGAAAAACTCTGCGCCATGAAATTCTTCGATATCGACGTTGCATTCTGGGACTCTGTATTAACTTGCGTGATAACCATTTCGTCCTTCCTAAGAAAAAATTCCACGGAACCGGACGCTTTCAACTTTAAAAAGAACGACATTCTTTCCAACGCTTAACGCGAGAAAAAAGAATGTACTCGTGGCACTCCGTAACTTCAGCAGTGGCGGAAGTTTTATTTTATACATAGTTACATATATACGGAATGTCCTAGGCCCGTATTCATAGTCGGATCTTATATTTCAAGATTGTCTTAAGTAATGTCTTAAGATGCTATTACGACTCTGTGATTGGTTCATAACATCTTAAGATCGTGCTTAAGACGATCTTAAATATAAGATCCGACTATGAATACCTGCTCTATAGTCTCAAATATATTCAACTTTATCTACAAATATCTCTATTCGATTTGGAATCGATCTTGCTTGACTAATATTTAATTGCATGTAGTTCGTTTCAACAATACTTTTCCTCAATCTAATATGTTTGCAAATCGTCTCTAATTCTTAAATTAAAATTTCATTGAACGCAGTATTAGGACGAATATATTAAGATTCGGAATTTCCTGATTGACTGACTGAAATATATAAATTAACATCTTCTAGTTCTAGACTTATAACTTGGAAACTATCGATGTCTGGATATTTTTATAAAGAATTGACGTCGAATTGGTCCGATAAACCATGTACCAAATGAAGCACGAGGCACTCCTGATGTAAGAGGGGTGGAAGGGAAGAGATATTCCGTATACGTATACGCGTCTGGCGTATCGATCGACGTATCTTTGTCGTGCTGAATTAAACATAGCCGAGTCCGGGTAAGACGACATCAGTTGTCCTATAACTCGATGAGCTTTAACACGAGAAATAAGACGCAAGACACGGACTTGAAAACCAATACAGTCGTCCGTGGAAATGGCAACAACAACCACCAACGCTCGATGATTCGTCCGCGCTACATCACGTCCACGCTGGAGTAACTTGTATCGCGGGTAATGTTATCTTCGTCGCTGGTTGCCGCGAAGGTAAATGTCAACGACGTTATTGACGGATAAAGTGCCCGATGTGACGCGGACGATCGCGCTGCAACTCATCTCGTCACGTCGATACCGGCGATACCGCGCCGAGTATATAAGACATTTTCAGAGATGAAACGGCAAGTGCTCGGTCATCGGAAACGATTGTCTCGCGATTCTCCGAAATATTGAACGTTTAACAAATAAATTCCAATAGTATTATTATTCTTCTACTCTATAGATTTTTTGTCTTTTTCTGCTTCAAACACATTATTCGCGATGACGTAATTCCGTGATAGCGATGTTCCGACTTCCCGACAATTCCACTTCGTTAACCATTTTCGTCGATGAAAGTAAACGTGTGGAATTGATAGGCCAGAAACCGATTTTACAAGGTTGGTTTGGTTGGTTTATTCAAATTGTGTTTAAAGAATGAATCTTATGACTAAGCGATTTTAAGTGCGCAATCAACTTTAATTTAACTATTAACCAACGTTAACGAAATTATCTCTGATCACTGCATAATAAGTCTATCGGCATATTATACAAGTATAATGACTATTATTGTTAATATTTCAAATATTAATATTGATCGTAACGATCAATCGCAAAATCTGTATAATAATAATAATTTAATAATATTCGTTAATTTTTAACATGAAAAATAAAGAATATTATTTGCAAATGTTTACAAACATTTATTGAATATGTGTACATACAGCTGTCTTTAAAGCTATAAGAAATCCACTTCAAAAGCAGCAGGTAGAAAATGCCTAACTAAAATTCTTCTATCCCAATCTATAAAATGACATTAGTTGTTCCACCTCCCGAAGTATTGATGTTATCGTGACCTGCTATCCTATTTCCTTTGCAGAATACTGCGCATGCATTTTAACAAGAGACAGTATTTTAACAAGTAATGAATATCTTTACCATAACATCCGATAACTTATCTGTATTATTCGTCTATATAGCAGCGTTTATGCGCGCACGTAAATTGAAATGTATGCGCGGCAGATGTAATATGTAATATGTATGTATATAATGTATAATATATTACCCCATTGTGCAGGAATTCCTGAATTTTTATTGACTTTTTTTCTACTCGATTCTCTCGGATTTATTTGCAATTATCGCAAGCTCTCAAGAGTACAATTTTTATTTCTTTAATATTCTTTTATTTTAAAGAAATATACAATTTTTATTTCTTTAATATTTTTTTATTTTAAAGAAATAAAAAATTTATTTACTGAATTATATTATATTGATAGGAAGATATAAATTCTTATGACAGATATATGACTTAATTGTCTTATTATATTTCGCGTATGTCGCAGTACGCGTTGTGTCCACTCTAACAATACAAATTCTATACCTAATTTTGGTAGTTCCTACCAGTATATTCTTGTGTATATATTATTATTTACGGTGTACGTAAACACCGAAAAAACTATCGGGGAAAGTCCGGTTAAAAGTTTCTCGCTTGTGATGTATCAAACGATGCATAGCATAGCGCACAGCTAAAGATAAAAAGTTAGCGATCGAGGGACAGTTTAAACATTCGAGAAATTCTTGGCTCCGAAACGGGCGAATGCGCGTTTTCTATTCCCGTGAAAGCCAGAAAAACCGGAGTTGATACGTCAAAGAGGATTAGAGCTCGACGTTTCGCATCGCCCGTCAAGTCGTCAAGTATAATGAGTTTTCGCGCAAGAAAAGAAAATTCGATATAATCATGCAAAAATTAACGAATATGGAACGTGACATAGATAAATATCGTTAACGAGAAATTGGTATGAGCAGCTTGCCAAATTCTGCTTCTTCTGGGTTGTTCTTATCAGGCACTTTGTGAGTAAAATTGTTGGAAAGAAATTTAATTAATTGACTATCAAAATTAATTAATTAGCATATAGACAATTTTATTACGTTACGTTATTTATATATTTAAAAACTTTGTTAAATATTATATTGTATTATTAACAGAAGGTAGAGAGAGGTATAACCTTGCATCATAATGTATAACTTGTTCACTTGTGTCAAACTTTACACTTACATTTAAATTTTAAACTTAATAAAATATTAAAAAAGTTAGAGTAGATACGAAAAGATTTTATATTAAAATATGTTACATCTTTACTTCGTATTCATTTCGAAGACGTAATTAAAAACGTAGTTATTTCTTATTATTACTTCCATCTCACAGTTACTATATAAATGACTGTGTTATGATATAAAATGTTCTGCGTATTAAATATCTCTCGAAATAAAATTACTCAATTTACTTGCGAATGTTACATAACTAAATTCACGCAAGAAATAAAATCTTATCGTTTTAACTAAAAAAAATAGAAGAATAACATTTGGACAGCTAGACCAATTCGATTTATCTGTGAAAGAAGCGTCTAGACAGCGCAATATTTCATGAATTATACTTTGCATCTCTGAAATTTCTTGCTGCTAGAATAAAGTCGAGAACTGCTGCTTCTAGTCCCGGTGCGACCCGAGGTCACGAAGGTCGATACAAGTTTAGTTTCAATGGCGCTAGCGCGTGTTGGGATCAACTCCCAAAAATCATGCCAAAAGTGGATTACATCGTCTAGCAAACTTGCTCAAATATATGTAAATGTATATACCACTCGAAATTTAGATTGCTCAATTAACATACAAATCGTATCTCGATAGCCACAATGGTACTTGAGCATAAATACCAAGGATTACGTCACGAAAGTCCATTGTCAATATTTAAAAAAAAAACGCATGAATCTTGTCAACGTCACCTCACTTACATTTAACTACCTGTCAACGTAAGAATATACAATCTCTCCAAAAATAATAACGATGTTTTAAAGCATTTTTTATTCAATATTCACTATTTAATCCTCAAAAAAGCGAGATGACACTTTAATCCATCCGATATTTTTACATAAAAATTGAAAATTTAATCTACTGATGTATCGTTCTGTAAAGAAACATTTTATTTTTCAATACTTTCAATGTGTAAACCGTTTGACCTGAATCCCATTTCATGAAACAACTTTGTAGCTTTTTAATCTTTTTTCTGCTTTGTACTTTTTCTCTGCGTAATAACTGTTTTGCATCTTGACTTGTAAATGAAAATTAGAAAGTGTAAACTGGAAAAGTGAAAATAATCAACATTAACTTGGCCAACAAAATTTTTATCGTAATTTCTATTAAAATGGAAATATGTTATTTTCTTTACAATGACTACAAATTCTTTTTCATTAATAAATTAAAAAATTGTTCAGATGACGTTATTGTTATGGCATAATGTAAATCCTTTCATCAGAGTGAATAATGTAAAATGTTACAGGCTCGCTGACCCAGCAAGAAACTTATGCACAATATTCGACCACATTAATTTTATGGCGGAGTAGTAACAGTCAGAACATTGTCAGACAGAAACCGATCGTTAATTAATCATCGAACACATCTTAATTATCATTATTAAGCAGTTTCTGGAAATTTTTTTACTTAATAGTCTAATGTCAACAGATAAATAGAAATTTACGTAGACATCTAAGTTCAAAAATTAAAAACAATCTCTTTAAATATAAAAAATGTGTATTATATAAAATTTGTTTATTAATATACTATTAAGTTAAAGTTTTTAGAAGTATAGAAGTTTAGAAATTTTTCCTGTTTAGCGATGCAAAGGAACTGACATAATAATCACAATCATTTCATTATCTTTTAATCACTTTTCAGAGATATATGTATAATATTGGTGATATATTATTCTCGTAAATAAATGTTTTAATTTATCTAATCTGTAGCACTCCGGCGATAATAGACAATTAAAGATTCATAATCGACTTCCGCATTAGTGATTATTGCAATATGCCCCGTGTAATTTCGCATTGTTATAATCTGGTCAGTGGTCACTAGATAAGCAACGCCCACCTTATTTATCACAGAGAATATTAAAATCGGTTCACCGATATCGTTGTCATCAATAAACCGTACTATCAATACAGCTTGCTGTCGGGCCGGGATTGAAATCCGAGATCGGCGATATAGTAAAGTTCCTATTATTCACAGTCGGAATTGTAATTGCAATCTGAACTTCGTCGACTCGATCTCGCATGGTCGACTGCAATCTGTCGTCAGGCTCGGCCTCCACGAGTAGGCTAAGTTTCCGCAAGGGCACGACACCAATAGCTCTGCGTCATCGCACAAAATGCGGAACAAGTGCACGATCTAATTTTTTTTTCACCAGCGAGTGAGAGAGCCACGAGAGCCGCTCTTCTTCATCGCAGTCCCCGAAATTACTCCAACGTAATATCGCGACTGTAAATTATGACTCATTCTCCCGATTTATGCCTCTGATAGAACGGGAGCTTTCTCTTACCGCCTGACTATAAAATTTGAATAAAGCCATTCGTAAATTGCGCCCAGCCTTCCCATTCGACTTAACGCATTCAACCAGAACCAGGGGCGAGGGTGTAAGAAGAAGAATAACCAACTAAGAGGGCGGCTATCCGTGTAGTTCAAGGAGCAAATGTATTCGCGAACATTGAGCGCTTCGAGAAGATTCAATATCGATAGGGCCGAAGAAAAGACTCTATAGGATCGGATAGTGACGGAAACGCACTTCCAGGGTGGAACACGCACTGCGTAGAAGCCACCCCTCTACCTCGGGACCGTTGCCGTGTCTGGTTCCACGAACGAAAACTAGGTCACCGGTCACGTACACTCGTACTCTCGTACGAGCTCGAGGCTAGGAGTCTCGTGTGCGCGCACGCGCGCGTACACGTGTAAGTGGCCGCGAATCTACGTGTATACACGTCTCGCCACCAGTTCTCACCCTGTAGCACGTCCGGGATGCGCGACGTCAATCCTCGTGCGTCCGGGTAGGGCACCGCGGCGCGTGGTACGAACGGGGGCGGGTGAGTCCTCAATATCGAAATTCCTGCCGCGATATCGTCCAATGGAATCAGGATCGAGATCGAGATCGAGAGAGAGAGAGAGAGAAAGAGAGAACTTTCGAAGCTGAATTAGATTTAAACGACAGTTTAATGCCGACCCGAATTTTCGGTAATGGCGTCTCGTGACTGGCACGAATCTACATGGAACAGTTTTAATCAGTATATCCCTCTGTTTCGCATCGCCTCCCTCCTTCCTCTCAATCGACACTCTTATCGGATTTTCTTTGAAATCGGTTCTGTACTTTCTCCAGAGTATGACCTATTTAGCAGAGAATTGTATTTCAATTTCTGGAAATCCGATTACAAACATAATTTAAGAGTATTGCAGCGGAAGAATTTTATCGAGTCTGATAAATGTAGCTTTGCTGTGAGCAAACTTCGAATCGAGAAATTATTGCATGGATCAGAATTTTTTACTGTTATACTGTATTAACTAGCAATGAAGGATAAATTATAAACGTTATATACGTTTCTATATCTAGAAGAATAATTTAAAAAATGTTTTATATTTAATAAATATTATTCAAACAACTTGGGATAGTTGAGAAAATATAATGTGTGTATAAATAATTCTAAAAAATTAAGATTCCACAATATATTTGTCAACACGAAAAACTCATACTTGGTGTGTTTGATATTGCTATTTATCCTTGAGTATTAGTAATAAATGTACAAGCAAGTAATGCTAACGTATTCGTTATATTTTAAATTCTTCATATTTCAGAATTAGTACAAATTTATTATTCTCTTAATACTTCTCTATTCTTTTATGCATATAAATCTTGTTTAATACTTTCTAACAATTGGATGTTAGAGATGATTAATTTAATTCTCTATTGCAACAAAATAGAAATAGAAAATTAATAGCAGAAATCCAGAATGTATTTATTTAACATTATTGAAATATACTGTTCTTCTTTAATATAAATTAAAGTAAACAGGCAAATCCCGAAATTAAAATACATGATACAGATAGTAAAATAATAATAAGAAATAGAGAAAATAACTGTAGAAGATAAATTAAATTTAAAAAATCAAGTTATTTCTCTTTTGGTAAATTATGAATTTAATTTTTAATTGTTTCACAAACATATTCAATATCGCAATAGTGTTTAATAATAAAATTGATTTATGGATTAAGAGTGCACGAAGAGTTAAATATAAGTCATGTACATACAAATTATTGTATAAATATATTATTGACGGCATATATTATATGTGCCTAATAGTCCTGACCCTCGAAAACACAATTTGAAAAAAAAACTCACCAAGATACGTCCAGTGGTGGTCTGTCCGGAAATCAGCTCGCCGGCCCAATCCTTGGCCTCGGTCATAAAAGTCCCCTCGAACTCCTTGTTCTGGCGGGCCGTTTTCTGCTCCTTCTGCTTCGGGTCATTTGGGGAGAGCTCGGGCTCCTTGCGACAGCAGAGGATAGCGAACGCACGCCAGAGGAGTACGATCAGCAGCCCGGCGAGGAAGGTGAAGATGCTCGACAGGAGGAAGCACCACCATTTCCGCTCCTTGAGGCAGCCTTCTACCGGGGGCTGCACGGTCGTCCCTTCGGTCGTCATCCCGGCGGATCTCTGCTGCCCCCGGGTCACACATTCACCGGCGACTATCACAATCACAAGCGGCAGCTGCGGCGGCCAGTAGGACGCACTTTATGCGCTTCATAATTTCGCGCCGCCTCCGGGGGATGCGCGACACGCGCTAGGAAAGATCTGTGCACGGCCCGCTTCCGCGTCCTCGCGGTATGCAGCTGCCCCACGAGCTTCTTCTTTTTCTTTTCTTCTTTTGCAAGCGTGCGCTCTCTTCGAGAAGGAAAATCACCGAATCTCTTTTTCCTTTCTATTCTCCTGCCACGCACACTCGCTGGCACCCGGAGCCCGTCTTCCACTCTCACCTTCTCAACCCCCTTCTTCTCCCTATCTCTCTCTCTCTCTCTTTCACCACCTCTCGTACTCTTCCTTTCTCACCCTCTCTCTCTCTCTCTCTCTCTCTCCGTCTCTCTCGCTCTCTCTCTCTCACTCTCTATCACATACACACACACATGCACTCTCTCTCGCTCTCTCTTTCTCTCTCTCCTCTACTTCTCTCTTCCTATCACTCTTTTACGATTGTTCCTCCAATTCTGCCTAATAATGTCTATATCTGTTTGCCCCGAAAATGCCTTCTTCCTTGTTCGCAAGCTCCTTTTATTCAAAGATCACTTGAATGAAACGACTGCCGTCGTTCTGGTCGACGCACTACTGTCCGACTGAGGATCGTATCCCCGTCACAAGTCTATCCCGAGGCGGATGTACACGTCGATATCTCCGCTGGACACACGAGAAGCACCGAGTCCCGAACACGGCGTCCTTGGCGAAGGCGCTCCGCTTTCTCGTTCGCACAGCTATCGCGATACGCGCAGTAACCAGCCACGGATGCTCGATCCTGATGGCTCTGAGGGTCTTGCGCCGTTCTCGTTCTGTTGACTCGTTTCTCACCACCCTCGGCGGCAGCCGCTGCCGCCGCCGCCGCTGTGATGCCGCAGGTGTGTATCGCTTCCAGTCGAAGTCCGTGATCGTAAGGGATTGCCGGAGCAATAGAGAACAGGCAGGGGTCACGACTCACTGAACACTGACTACCGCGTGTCACATACGCGCGCTCGTACGAATACACAAGTACGCGAGACGAGTTCTTCCCGTTTGCTTCGCTTGTATTTATATATGCTTTTTCTCTCTCTCTTTTTTCTTCGTTCTCTCTTTCTCTTGTGTTTCTATTTGTGTATATATGTATGATTATACTCTTTTTATTTTTTTTTACAGTTAAGTGCGTGCGTGTATGGTGCAGATGTAGCAAGCGCGGGTCGTAATCGCGTACGCGAGCGAAACGCGAGCGAACGATGCGCGACGACGACGCGAACGACCGAGCTTTATTTTTCCTCTTTTTCTCCTCTCTTCTTTCTCTCTTTCTTCTATCTGCAACCGCACGCGCCCGTTCCTCTTAACCTAATCGGCTGAGCACCACCGACGGCGACGACGACGACGACGACGAGGACGACCGAGTGTCCCGACGACCATACCACTGCTCCACAGCAATCAATACGCAACAATGGACCAGGACCAATAAGCTCGGAGCTTTTCCTGACGTAGACGCACGCTCTCTCGCTCTCAGCCTATCCCCTACCACCCCACGCGGCCAAATTAGTACGGGCGCGATACTAGTGGAGGCGCCGCACGCGGCTGCGCTAAAACGAGCATAACTACTTACGGGTAGTAGTACGAGCAATGGGGGTTGCTTGCGTGGAGCTCAACGGGGGTGTACGCGACGAGCGCGCGATTATTTAACCAAAGGCTTGCGGTCTGTATTTTTGTAAAGAAAAGAATTTTCTAGTCAGTCCCTGAAATCCTTTCCGTTTATCAGACATTACTGCGCTGATGCAAAAAATAAATATGTTTACAAAGATGAAATAATAAATATGTTTCAAAATGGATAAATATTGAATAGATTGTACTTAAATGAATTTATGTATTTAAATTAAAATAAAACAATTTTAATGCAAGAATAAATTTTTTATTAATTTGCCTTTTTTGGAATTAATTTTGGAATATTGTGTGACTATAAACTAGTTGTACTACTCATGGCAAATTCTCTGCTATTAAAACCTTAATTTCAGTCTATATATGCATGTGTGTGTGTGTATAGCATTTATTAAAATTATAAAATAAAGTACATTTTTTGCTATATATTATAGACATTGTCATTATTTTCACATTAAACAAATTTGACATTTTAAAAGAAATTTCTTCATAATTTTCTATTTTAAATTTTTGTAAGTGCTTATTGATATATTTATATCAAATGCGTATATGTATAATTTAATATATAAAATAATGAAAAAATAACATAATTCTAAGCAATTAAATAAAAGTTATAATTAACTTTTTGTTTCTCCTGAAAATTGATTTCAAACTGGGACAAATAAATTTTGGTCAAACATTTAGCAGTGGCGTTATCTGTCTCAAGCAGACCAGTAATAGAGTGAAGTTCCGATAACAACGGCAACTGTATTGTTTCAGACGGTAAAATTGATGCTAAAACTGAAATATGTAACATTGCAAAACTTGTCAAATTACGTGCAGATTTTGAGAAAACTTACAAACAGCAGTGTTTTTTGATGTAGCAAAGTATTTATTTAAAAAATGAAGGTAACGTCGCTAATAAATATAATTAGATATAAAAATTTAAAATATTATTTGTTTAAACAAATTATTACTATAAAAAAATGCAGTCTTGCAGCAATATATAATATATTATTACGTCGTAAAAATTTTTTTTATTTATAAAGCATATATATATAATAATAAATTATTAATTTAATACAGCATTACAAATTAATTGTTCAGATATCAGCAGTAGAGAATTGTATATTAATAATTGATAATATTAGTATTTTTATTTCTTCGGTCAGAGAGAAGAATGGACGCGCAATGACGGCGATTTTCTTGGGACGCTTTGGCTAGGCCGTACAGTAGCGCCACACATCCACTTTCAGGAATTGGATAGGTAATCTTATAGGTAATCACGACAGAGAGAAGCCTGAGAGTGAACATGTCCGCGTTTTAAGTGAAATTTGTCTAGCGCTTCTATGTACAAAACGTGTACATTGAACTACGTAAACATATTAACGAATATTTTCAACGGATAACATGCTATGTCCACGTTCTTCAAGTATCTCACAAATGCTCCGAAATGGTCAGAATTTCTTATGAGAAATCAAAAATTAAAGAACAAAGTATAGTCATTATGGAACACTTGAACTGTCTCGAAATATTTAGTGCTTTATAAAATAATTTTTATAGACGTTTACATCTAAGAAAACAATTTACGTCCGATGCCTTTTCTCTCTCTTATGTTTTTTCGAACGTATTTTACATCAATCGCACATATAATTAACCGAATACCGAAACCGTTTGTACTTACAAACATCAATAATAATAATGTTGGTCTATGTGTCATAGAATTTGGTTTTTATTGAAATCTGATTCTTATTTGTTAAAATAAAGACGAGCTTCCGCTTTTTTAAGATTTCTTTGCCGATTCAATGTTGATTTTTATAACATTTTCTAAGCATATACACGTGTAGGTAAGTATATCCATAAAAGAATATATTGCCAACGAATGGTGAAACTGCACAGCACAGGAAGCAGTTGGGAAATCAAGGGGTAAATCCACAGACTCTATATCTGTGGGTAAATCATTCAAGAACGGAGTGATATGCGCGTGCGTAACATACATCATCGACCACGTGGCTAATCTCGATAAGACCCTAAGTGCTTTGAGGTAACCCAGCATATTTTGTGAGATCATATAAATTATTTATTTTCTTTTGCTGTTATTTATATACTAAATATTATATTAAATATAAATATACGGTAAACATTTAATAATAAACAATTAAGTTATACATATAGTAAACAAATATGTGTAGCTAATAATATTTGTCAATTTTATATGTATAATTTAGTATATGAATTTTTATTTATAATAAATTATCCACAATACTTATTAAATTAATACTTACTGCAAATGCAACAGATTAACAGATTTAATTTTTTTCTATATATTCATAAATTGTGATGTTTGTATAAAAATATTCTTACTATTTAAGAATAGGCTTTTAACAGTATTCCTTGTTACCATAAGATACGTACGCAACTGAAATTTTATAACGCCTGCTAATGCTTGCTTTACTGCGCATGTGAAAACATCCCCTTGCAACCTCCAACCCTGGGCAAGACAGAACAGGTTATACATCGTTATTGATCATAGACATAATATTGTTGGCAGTGTTAAAAAATTACTACAAAAATATGGAGTAAGTATATGATTGTGTGAAAACTAGCCAGTATATTTTTTCATATGTGAGTACCTATTACTATTAAAGTAATTTATTAATGAAACAGTGTAATTGCATTCAAAACACATCAACTTTGAAATCAAATATAACCTGTATTCCTTAATTCTATAAGTTGTTAAACATTATTTCACGTTTAATTATATAATTTATAATCAGATTTGAAATTATAGCAAATTAATGTCCTTATGTTAAAAATCTCATATATTTAATAACGATATTAATTAACATTATTGAAATAAGTACAAAAATATATGAAAAAATAGAGTACTTTGTGTATCTATTAAAATAATATAAAGAAACAAATATTTTAATACATTATTTCTGTTCCGAAAATTTCTAAGAGAATTATAAAAAAACTATTTGTCTTTTAATATAATCTTCCGTATATATTTGTACAAAATAAGAATATTAACATTGTGTTTAAAAACCTTTAAGTTTTATATTATAACTTTATGATTTTCTTTTTCTTTTCAGACTCCACTAATTCAGATGAATATGCAAGAACGTGCTTACATATATAGTAACCGATAATATAGAATCGAGAGGATGACATGTAATGGAATCAGAGAAAGATTTAAAGCAAAATTTTATAAAAACGAACCTACAAGCAAAGCAAATTTGTAAAGTTCCTCAGAGATTTAAAAACTGGATCTGTGTACAAATATTTGAACAGAAAGTTGAAAAAACTCTCGTGGGAGCAACCAAGCGTATGCAAAGTGTCGACAATTATCGATTCGAAATACATTTTATATAGATTAAATATTCTAAAAACGGTTTAAGATTTCTATAGATATCGATAGCATATGTAGAAATAAAGTTATAATAATAAATAAAGTTCTAATCTATATTTGTTCAGTATTTATATTTTGTATAATTATAGATATATAATAAAAAAACATTTTTATTTAAATTACCCTCATTTCATAAAATAAATGATGATTTTTGAGACATCCTGTATACGGGATATAACTAAAAAATCTGTCCAAACTTTGAGAATGAATTCTATGCAGTAAAACAATAAGAAAAAAGCTATATAAATACAAATTCTGAAAAGTTTTGTTACATGGATAGCCATTAAAAAATGAGAAATTTCATAATTCTATTATTATTAATGTAAACACTAACTGCTTTAAATCTGGAAAAAATGTTTAATAAATATTCTTTTTTGAGAATCTACATAAGCTTTTGCACAATTACACATGGATTTACGCAACCGTCAAAAATTCGTTGTCCTAAATTATCTACATTAACGAGAGTTGAATGAACTAGCTATTTTAAATAACCCTAAACATAAGAACCTAATGGATTTAAACCTGGTGAACGTGAAAGCCATTCAACTGGCTTCACTCAGTGGTCTTGTAATTTAAACACTATATCTTTTTAACGAAACCTTTTAAAACCCTTTCATATAACCTTTCTTTATTATTTTAGTGTACGATCTGTATATCTTTCGATATAATTTCTCACATATATGAGGCTGTATTGCTAATTATATTGGTTTCTTTATTTATATTCATATATCTATATGGATTTTTACTTGTGCATACTGTTTCCACAATTGCTTGATAATCCTATCATTTCACTTACAAGTTCATAAGCCCTTAATAATTAAAAAAGTTGATTAATTAAAATTAAGTGGCTATTATTCTTATTATTTGATTTTTAAGCCATTTATTTAATGGAATTTTAATTTACTTATTTGAACTTATATACGTAACATAATTTTTACAATTTCATTAAAGATTAATTGCATTTATCTAATCTTATTTTTATATTACTTTTTTAAAAATATTAAAAAATTTTTACATTAAAATTTCTATTCACCTGTTTCGGCAAGCTTTGATCTAAGCGATATTATTTCTGGTTTTATGACGAGCTCATAAACAATTCATCACGCGCAGAAGAACATAAGTTATCGTTAATTTCGACATCAGAATTGAAGATCTACAAAAAATACATTAAGGAAGATGTCGGAAGATGTTTGAATAAAGAATAAATAAAAAAATCGCGACTTTACTGGGACGTCACGGCATAGAATGGTAATGAATCGTGATAAATAATATCATCATTAATTGTCGTGACAGATTTCGTGATCTATTTATAGATCTTACGATAAGTGACTTCGCGTATGTTGGAACAGCTATGAAAAATGAGAACTAACGAATTAACGACAGACGCTATATAGATCGATATTGTTTGACAGATATAAAGACGTGCTATTTCAACTGTGGAGAGGACAATAACATTGTACGAACGTAAATATTATCTTATCTCTGTCAATATCTTGATACGAAATGTATGATATAATTTATAGAAGCATCCCAGTATACGTGCATTCCTCCTGAAGATTGCTGGACTTGTACGAAGCCAACTTTAATCGCATCAGATCAGATGGATAAACTGCAAGATATTCAGTTCACCGATTGTTCTGAGATTTGGAGACTAGCAGTTACTTCATGGTTGAGGATTATCCGATGATCACGGATGAAAAACAGTACGTTCGACTGCTCTTGTGGTAATTTTAGAGTTTGACCATTAAACACCAGGTACTTTAATGCGCATAGTCACGGCAGTTAGGTCAAGTAAACGAAACCAAGCAAAGCCGCATTCTGCCGTAAAGATCATCATACCCAAATATTTACAGCGCGTCTGTTGAATGTCTCATTACACTCGATCGTTATATCGACATACAGGTCTTCAATATAATCTAGGTATTATGGTCAAAGGCTAAAGGAGCAATAACATTTCTAATTAATAAGAAATAAAAAGTATCAAATATCTAATGTCTTTTATTGTTATAGCTCACGGCGCGGAGTCATTCAACAATTTAATCGACAGCTCTAATCTGCTGCGGCTATGAAGTTTACTTATTGTTAGATTGCAGCGACTTCGGAAGTAAAGCTGAACGAATTCTATACAAATCTATGAAACGATTGTGTTTCCATAAATGACGATGAGGTGCGTGCCTTCTTTTCTACTACTAACAAAAATTTTCACGAAAATTTAGATTTTCTCATCATTTCTGGATTTTTCTTTTCAGATTACATTTATATTTTATATAGCAAAAAATTTAAGGAAACAATTGAAATGCTGAACATCCGCGAGTGTCTGATAGCAGAATGGAGTGCTCGTAATAATCGGTTAGTAATAAGTATTGTTCCATAATAATTTAATTATTACTATTATTAGCAAAATAAATAGAAAAACTGGACGATGATACCTTTACGTCATCATCATATTCTCTCCATTTCCGAATTAGATAAGAAAGGGTTTTCCTCTAATACTTATAAGTAGCAAGACTGCACAGTGAGATTTATATTGTGATGCGCGTCAAAGAGGAACAACGCAACAAGAGAAGACGTCGTCGAAATATTCGATAATATATCCCGGCGCATCCATGACACACTTTTATCTGTGTAAAACATGTTAAATAGTGCAATGTTAATTTATAAATTAGTATACTTATTGTTAGTCACTATAAATCAGCTGCTGTTATATTTGTACGCAAACAGATTGATAACGTGATGCTAAATAAGTATAGATGTACGGAGATACAATAGCAACACCGCGATAACTCGTTTCTGCTGTATTTCACTGTAAAAGTTCTTCATTCTGGATAAAACGTTGCAAATGTACAAAAAAGAGAAGCATCTCTCTCCCTTTCCTCTATCTTTTTTTCTTTTATCATGACCATCGAGAAGCGTGTTTCGCGAAACATCAAATGCCGCAAATTATGCCAGCCACTTGAAATGACCGAACGGCGAACGAGAAACGCGCGTGGTTGGGTTTCTATTTTCGGCTGCGCACGCGGAGTCGATTAAGGCTGACGACGGCGCGTTTGTAATCTCCAACGAGTTTGATCGTTTCCGGACACAGCGCTGACTTTAATCGCGTATCCAGTATCCGGCGGTTGATTATCGCCACTACCTTGTCGTTCACTCGTTCGATAAATCGTGTAACGGCACGATGCACATGCGGCCCGCTTCTTCTGTTTTCCGGCTTCCGAGCAAAAATAGACGAAGCGCATACAGAGTTAGCAGCGATCATTACGACGTTTCTTCGACTTCCGTACCATTGAAGTCTTGCTAGAAAACTGTAGCATTAGAAAGGGAAAAATCGCTCTCTTTCGTTAATTGTGCAGAAATTAACGCATAATATTTATATTTATTGTATTACTGTATTCAATTTATTGCATTGCAATAAGTAAATTATCGTAGCTGAAGTACTTCTTGCTCCTTTCAAAGCTCATGATATTTAAATGTATATCTTTGAATGTCTTGAAGAAATAATTTTGACGAAAGTTAAAACAAAAATATGCTAGTTTTTTAATATATTATACCATTATTATATTAGAATAATCAATATATATGTGATATCAATTATCAATAATATCAACAACGATATTTCAGAATTCAGCATTGTAAACGTCGAGATGTAATGTACACTTATCTTTTCGGAATAGAAAAGTTAACTGTCATTTCTATTTTTGTGGAACATTTCTATTTTTGATACATTATTTCCGATAAATTTCTTTCAGCACACAAGCACGGAAAATACTTGGAAAATATTTCCTAAAAATTGCTGTCCCCGGGAAAAAATGAATACTAAATTTTAACAGCGTAGAAAAAAATCGTCGCGATTTCTTATCGCTCTTTTATCGAGCGAAGTTCAACCCTTCGATAATACGTCATCAAATAGTCATCCATCAAATACACCCCCGCAGTGTTATCGATGCTCTCCTTCTCACTACTCCTCCTCCCTTACTCAAACGTAACCCGAAAGAAGAAACTTCTCTTTCTGAACTAGTCTTTCGCTTGATTACTTTTCGAGCCCCGCGCCGAGAAATCGCCGATGCCGATCACGCGATGACCCGCGGATCATCAATTAGTCGAACATCGATCCGGACGCGGAGTTCGAAGTGAGATAGCACCTTTCGAACAAATAGTGAGAAAAAGACACAAGTGTCACTTGGTGCCGAAAGTGAAAGCAAGGATCTCAAGGACTTCGCCGGATCTTCTCCAGTCGCCTCTCCATCCCTCTATCTCTCTCTCTTTTCCCTCCGTTTTGCCCGCCTCGAGTACCAACCGTGAAGATACTCCTCGGTCGACCAAGGGGTGAAAGAGAAGGACGAGGAAGAGCGGAAGAAAGAGGTGGATGAAGAGGAAGAGAAGAATGGTGCGCCAGGCCGAGAAGAGGTGGAAAAGAGTAGGAAGATCTCCGGATTTTCTCTGGGGGAGGATGTGTGTTGGAGGTCGCGAGACGCGGAGGCGAGGGACACGCACACACCGGAGGTCGCGCATGCGTCCGCCATCCTCGGCTAGAGGATGTTCGACGTTTTTTTCAGTCACCGGTCGACGCTGCGCCGGGCACCGTCGTCGTCGTGAACACGGCCGCGATCGCGCGGCGTTCAGCTGCTGGCTACCATCACCACCGCACACGTTCGCGCTTGACGCTCGCCTCGCGGACAACAGCCTGCGCTGGTGCCCGCGTGTCCGCGCGACCGACGTCGCGGTCGATAAGCACCTGACGAGAGAGGAGGATACAGCCAGGTGGAGGATACCCGGAAGAAGAAAACGAGGAAGAGGAAGAGGTGGTGGTGGTGGTGGTGCAGTGAATCAGTTCTCGGTCACGCGCTTCACGTGCTCTTCTTCCGAGACTTAAGATCGTGCCGTCGAAAGGTCTTCTCTTTCTCGAGAAGGATTTCGCGTGTTCCCCTGCACTGATTGACCTCGTGGCGAGGATCGCAGTGCGACCACATCCTCCGGGGACATCGCGATATCGGGGCAAGGTTACTGTGCGCTCGTCACGTCCCCAGGTGAGAAACGCAGGTGAGAAGAATCACCGGGCAGGCGCATCGAGAGGTGCAACTCTGCACCTGAATTCGCTATCTCCCCGGCTCCGGAGTAAGATGCGATCGGCGGGCACTCGCTTCGTACGTCGATCGCGACAGTGTGGAACAGCCCGCATCGAGCATCGGGATTAAAACGTCGGGTGTATCGAAAAAGGAAATCACTTGTCGTCGTATTCGCGACGGAAGAGTTGGTGCAACGTATCGAGAGCACGGAACATCCCCGATGACGCCAGCGAGAACGAACGATCGTTGGCGCGATTAGTCAAAAGCGAGTCGCGCGCGTGCGGGAAGGCAGACCGGACGTGCAGCAAGATCGGGCGATGAGAATCTCCCCCCGAACGGTCGAGGAGTCCCGGAACCGTCGCCTCACGCAGCCCCGGACGCCAAGGAGGCCGGGACGTCGTTAAAGGCCTCCGTAGTCGCCGGAGAAACGCCGCGCTCGCGAGAAAGAGGCACTCGACGCACTCGAGGATGTCGCTGCACTATCCTCAGGGATACCGGTACCGATCCACGTCGAGGGCGGTCAGTGGGACCGGGGTCGGCGAGCAGGGCTCCGACAGCGACGTGGCGGAGCTCAGCGACCTCGAGGACGACGAGGACGAGGACGGGGCTCGCGAATCTGTCAACAAGCGAGCGATCGGGGAAGAAGACGAGGACGAGGATGACGATGGGGAGAACGATATGGACGACGAAGACGATGACGACGACGACGACGACGAGGATGACGACGACGAGGACGAGGAAGAGGAAGGCGAGGGTCTACCCTATCCAGGCTTCATTCCGATCGTTCTCAGATATCTCGACCAGACCACACGACCGCGCAACTGGTGTCTTGCGCTGATTACTAATCCATATCCTTTTGTTACTTCACGACTCGGTATGGTAAACTCTGCTTTATAGCACATACGTCGACCTACATACACATTTTCGTGCACTGCGCTCCAATCAACATAAAAATCGAAAACATTTATATAAATAATTTATAAAAATTCTGAAAGAGAATTAGTATTACTTTTTGCATACGTTTTGAGCATTTAAAGACAATCTAAGAGATTAGGATCCGCCTCTCAAATTTCTGAAGATGAAATATCTGTGTCTTTAATGATATTAAAAGGACACCTGATAAACCAGAACATTTTTTACACTTTTTTACGAAATCTCTCAATAATTAACAGGTATTTTAGGATGGTTTTTTGACATTTATATTGTCTAGATATATTTTACGATCCCGATAAATATCTTTCTCCAAAACAGAATTAGAAGCGATTATTGGATATCGAATTTCTACGGTAGCTTTTGTGAGGGGAACATCTTTGTGTACATTTTACGAATACAGATTCGCTTTTCATGGTCGTGGTAAGCTGATGCGAACTGTTCCGGTCGATCTTCATTAGGAATTTATTTCATCTCTCTGACTACACAAGGTTGCGCGTGCGTCAGCATTCGTTGTAGCTATCAGAATTTGTTGATTTTCCTAAGTCGCTGAGCGGCGTATCATTGAATAAGATTAGATGGAACGCGATATCGAGGTACACGCGCATTTATTCAATTAAACAAATTATCGACGGGAACGGGATTTTTACGGCATATTCGCACTTATGCAGAAAGTGCGATGAGTTCAACTCGATCTCAATAAATCAGCCACGTTATAATGTACAAATAGATTGACAGCTAAAATTAATATTATTTCGCGTTGGGATCTTTATAAATCTAAAGAATAAAATCGTAAAAACATACGAATTAAAACCAATTATGCGCTGTTTCCGACATTCGAATAACCGTTTGCGATACTGTTAAATTTAACGTGTCACAATAATCAAAGAATTAACATTTAATTGTAGATAAATTAGATTTTATTTCGGAATCAAATTAGCGTAAAAGAAAAGATAAATTTTACGGAAAAAATTGGGACGAGAAAAATTTCGTCTTTTCTGAAAGATCGTTTCTCGGGACGTAATTCTGATACCTAGCGAATAAAAATTCGAAGGTTCGATCGATACTATCTGAAGGCGATTAAATGCCTTCTTTACGTAACGCTTCCAACGGCGGAAACTCTTCAAGGATACGCTTGCTCGCTCTGTTTTCGTACTTTTTTAACTTATGGAACTTCTCACGCCCTACGAATGGCGCAGCACTTCCGCCTCATTTGTTGAATGTAAGATTCCTGCTACCAGACGAGTATTTGTTGCCGCGAGTAGCCCCGATCGAGTCTGGCGAACGCGGTGTAGCGGGTGCCGAGGGAGATCGGTCTGAAGACACCTTAAATAGGTCATTGATTGACCTATCCCCAGGCGAATCCTACTGCGCGCATAGCCGCTTTCCACAGTGGCACAGTTCTCTCCTATCTCGCTCCTCTCAACGCGACGGTGGCGGTGAGAGTTCTCCTTTTTCTCCTCTGCACAGTGGCGTTCCCGTTCTCCTTCTCATCGCGCATTTTCCTCACCCTCTCACGGCACTCGATCCCTCCTCCGGTTTCCCAGCGCGTACACGGCCAGAGCGCCTATATCCATTTGTGCGGGAAATTACTGGGGGGGGGAGGGTATGCGGCGGGACGTGCACTGCACGTGGTGAGGCAGCGGCAGCGACGACGGCGGTGGCGACGTCCGGGCAAAGTTTAGTCAGCCGACCATCGGAGCAACAAGCGCCGAGGAAAGCACGCCGCGCGTCAGAAAGATCTCCATTGTGCGCGCGAGGACAATAGGCGCGGGTTGGAGCACGTCGTAGAACCGAATATGAATGCGGACCTCGCGCGCCTGTTTCACATTACCGCTGCAAAACCGTCGCTCGCCGCTCCTCACGCCGCTCTTGTACCACTGCAATCGTATTTCACCGTAGCTCGTCGTTGAAACTGGAGTCCCAGATACCGCGATCCGAAATTCCCGGGTCCCTCTAGTAGGGGAAACCCTCGGGTATATACTCCCTCAATTTAATCCCATAAAGAATTTAATAAATTTTTATGTACTGCGCAGTACGCGCGGGACCGAATAGCGAGGATGCTTATTTCGGAACGAAAACACGCGTTCAATAACGAAAACAATGGTGGAACAACACGCTATTACATGCTGGTTCGTTTAAATTGCGATATTCGCGCAGCTAATTCATGTTGCGTAGAGAACCGCGATTGGGTGGTTTCAATTTTGGAAGTTTTGAGGTACATTTCACACAAGAATATATATGTGCATCAAAACGGTGGAGGCCTTGACCCATCGATGTTTAATCCTAGCGGAACCAAGGGCGGGCCAGAGAATGTCAAATGCTGCATTTTTCCTTGAACTACTTGCTACAATTGTGGTTTATAACATTTACATATTTAGTTCTCTTAGCAAATTTAATTGTAATACATAAATAAATGCAGTTGCCTTTGATCTAATATTAATTTTAATATTAATAAAATTATAGCGATGGATTTTATTCAAAATGTATACGATCATTCAGAACGCGTTCCGATCTCAATAAATCAGTTGTTATAATGTACATTGATACCTAATATTTTTTATTGATGTCGTAAATTTAAAGAAAATCACGTGTAAAATTGCAAAAAGATGATCTAAAGTAAAAACTAATTATGCACTCCTTCTAATATTCTGCTGTTCAATTAAATATGTTTCTTTAACTCGCTATAATAATCAAGAACTAATTCCAAACTAAACAGACTGGGCTTTATCTCCATCAGAATCGAACGAAAGAAAAATATTCTTATTTTACGAAAAGAAATGGAGATAAAAAACTTTTTGTCTTTTCAGGATATAATTATAATACCTAAGAAAAATTATAAGTTTTTTAATCGTTGATCGATTTTCTAAGGAACAATTCAATTTCATGCGTAAATAATAATTGATCTACTTTTATAACCCGTTGCACATACACACACGCACACACACACTCAATCACACAGGTCAGGAAGTTTATGTTACGTGACTTATATAAGTTCGGGGTTATAAGCGGTTAACGCAACTCGGATCAATAAAAAAACGTCGCAATTCTTTAAATTCGCTGAAACCTATAACTCACGGGAATACTTTGCTTTTCTGTTTAGAAACTCAATGCGAGATTATGTGACAGATTGCATGAAATGATTGCCATTAACAGAATAAACGGCCATCTTCCTACTCCAGTTTTAATAATTTACTTCATTATCTCAGGTACCACAAAACGGCCGAGCAGTTATTTAGGATTTAATATGATTACAGGTGTCCTCCGCATTTAATTAATTCGTATAATGCTAATACTTATTTATGTAGACAGATTGTTTTATGCCAAGTCTTATAGTTAATTAGTTTTAAGTCAGAGAGTTACACACAGAGAGAAGAAGATGATACATTGAACTATATTTTGTTTCCGAGAATATTAAACGATTAAATAACTTCTTTGTTTTTTCATTCCTCTCTTTATTACGTCTCATTCCTTAGTTTCAAGGTTTTCATAAAACGCGGCTCTAAAAGTAGCGAAATATTCCGTATACGTTATAAAAAAAGCAGCTTCTCCGGATGGGCTGGCGTTTGCGAACTTTGACTACTTGTCGCTCTTGTCCGACGCATGATTGCACTACTCTACTGTGTTGAATTGCACTCGAACTACTGATTGTCGCGAACGATCGGTTATCTCTACTGCAGTTATATTATTTTTTTGTTTTTATTTCATTTCCATTACAGCGACAAGCGGATCAAGCAATGCAATTATTTCCAAAAATTCGAACAAACAGCAAATATACTATTTTTATGTGGATTTGATTGCGTTGCCATATATATACATGTATGTTCCAATATATGTATATATACATATATATATATATATATATATATATATATATATATATATTTACATAATTGGAACATTTTTTGCGTTATACAGACGTAAATATATTTCGCTTTTATCTTGACTTGGCGAATATTTATTGTTTAAATTGCGAAAATGCGTGGAATCATCGAATCCACAACGGAGGACTTTAATAAATATTTAAAATATTTATAGGAAAATACTATCTCTTCCTGAAGTGCGCGTCAAAAAAAGATATTGGATATTAGAAATGTATTGAATTTGTCGCTCCAAAGATGAAACTTGGAAAATGTAACGAGAAAACTTATACGTAATATCGCGCAATATTTGCGGTGCGTTTTTTGCTATACGGTGGCGAACGTAATATTAAAGTAAGTAGGTGTCAACTTCACGTGGCACGACAGCCGTGGTTTTGCGGTTGAACAATGCGATATTGCGACTATAATCAAAAGCAGTGGATCGAACGTTTCGGCCTCAAGAGCAGTTTCCTGTCGATCTCCCCACATTTTCGCGCGTTCCTCCAGCTTCTTTCGCTGGATCCTCTCGATGATGTGTTATCGATCGACGACGAATACGGGTACGAGGTCAGGACGTTTGTAGGACCGGGGAAAAATAATCGAGTGACTAAAGCGAGGCAATCATCCGCGACCTCGAACGTCGCCGGAAGCGGCAGTCGATCGAAACAATTTGCTCGGCCGCCTCGGCCGCTTGATTGTCTATTAAGCGCCGCGTAAATGAGCACCGATGAGAGCGAGAGGCGTCGATGAGAAACAGGTTGACGGGTCATCACCGACCGATCGACACATAACAGGCGCGTGCATAAAAATCAATCGCCTATCACAGAGGGCTGATCGGCGCTTTGTGTGTGTGTGTGTGTGTTTTGTGTTGTGTATGTGTGTTGCAACATTGCAGTGCAACTGATATCGTAGTTGATATCCTACAGGTAGCGTCTGCATAAGAAATTAATATTAATTTATATCTTTGGAGCTATACGATGCAATATGACTCATTTTAATTAAAAGTAATTAATTAATTAAAGTATCCATAATTATTCTAAAAGCCTTAAAACGTTGTTTATAATGTCTCACTAATGAACGCGACGTCTGTCATGACGTCGGTCACGACATTTGAAAATACATTCATTGTATGAGAATTTTTCATCGAATTTTATTAAACTAGTGATGTTTCTTTAATCGATATTACTGACATAACATTTCTATTAAAAATTACAAAAAAATGTTAGTGCAATAAGACACCTTTTTTTACCAAAGTCTGTTTTCTGAATATTTTTCATATTAAATATAAAATATATTGTAATACAATAAAAAGTTATCCTTCATAATAAAACATCAACACAAAGCAATTAATATAAGTTCACATTAAACATGACATCTTTTCTGTCCTTCTCTTTTCTTCTGACAAAAGAAACGATTTTTCATCGGAAAAATGTACGAGCTGTGCAATGCAGATATCGAAGAATAACTTAAGCTGTGTGAAAACTGTCTGCATTAATGTATATAATTATTGTATGTATACATAATTAATGTGTAATTAAATTTCTGCGAAAGCGCCTGCACATTCCGATCGGTCAGTGTCTTCAATGGCTTGCATTCTAAATCTCGCGTGCTTCCGCATCGTTCATAACACTCGACGCTAGTGCGAGATTTATGTAAATGCTCGACGTATTGTCGCAACGAGCCAAGAGAATACTGCAGCGTGCTGCAACGACATTAATCCTTACACGAACAATACTTAACGCGGTCATAGGCACGTCGACCAGGACGGCCGAGACGGCCGAGACGGCACGGGTACAAATCACACTTATTTACATAAAATAAATAAAAAAAAAAACAACTCACCGGCCGATGCGCAACAGCGGAGTCGTAACCCTGCGTTGATCTGTAACATAAAAATATTTTTACAATTAAAGCAGCGTCCAAGAAATAATTGATACTTGAAGTAAATAATTATTTACGCGTCCGTAAAATTTTTAAAATCTTATTTTTACGTCATTTTAACAGATATCTGATTTCAAAAATGCTAATACGAGAAACAATCGCGGCCGCTGGCGTCGCAAGCAGCTGCATATTTCCGCGTTAACTCAATTCGCATAATTAATCCGCGAAAAATCAAGTAATATCGCAACCGTGCGAATAAGAGAGACGCGACGTTCTCTCCTCACGTATGCCGGAGATCGAACTCCGAAATTGCGAAATTGAGAACGTCGCGTCTCTCCTATTCGCACGGTCGCAATATATGGCAATATTACTTGCATTATTTTTCGCGGATTAATTATGCGAATGAGTTAACACGGAAATATGCAGCCGCTTGCGACGCCTTGAAAGTGGCGGAACCCGCAGGACTGACAGGACAGCTAAATAATAAACGAATAACAAGAAAAATTACTCACCTCACGTTCGCTCCGCCGTCGCCCGATGCCTCCCAGGCCCCCTGCTCCTCTCCTCGATCCTGCTCCGTTGATCCGTTGCATCTCCGTCGACGCACTCACTCACGACGCTGCAACGTTCACCGCGTTCACGTACGAAAATATCGTCGTTTATGATCGCGTGACACTTTTGCACGGCACTCCCGGTATTATAATCTCGCGACGCGGCGCGTACTTGATTGCACGGCGACGGAAAAATTACGTCGGAGATGCTACGAACAAAGCTATATACGATCCGCTCGACGCCCGTCGGCCTGTCATGTCCCGCAGGTAGACGCTAACATGGCGGAGAGAATTTCGTAAATCTCGCGACCAACTTCACTCGAATCGCCCAGCAGCAACCGTCGAGCGAGGACGCTACACTTGCTGCTTGTCAGACGATTTTGATTAACCGCAATTAAATCATCGATTTATGAACGTTCTCATTCGCGTCTATCCCCCACGATCGGCAAATGTCAAAACACGAAATAGGGTTAACGTACGACGTTATTTATCCGTGTTCCGAAAGACGGCAATTTCATTCTGGAGCGGCGCGACGCGAGACGCGATTCAAGTTGACGGTTGAGAAAAGCGAGACCGATCATTCGAAAGAATGCAATCGAAAGTCAATATTCACCGAATGCGACACATATCTCGGCATCCGTATAAATTCCGCGAAACACATTCGATATCACATATATCACAGTTTGTCGTAATCTCAACTGTCGGATTCGGCGACACGCCGACACGCGTGGTGCCGCGGCGCCTGCCGGAGACCGGAAGTGGGGTTGAAGTGAAGGTAGGGTGACTAGCACGGAGCACGGAGCGCGTTTGTTGGTCTAGTTACTTTACCCCCACTCCAACCCTACCACCGGCAGAGGCGCTGCGGCGCGGGCGCCGCGCGATCGCTATAGTGTGTTCGAAAACTTCACTTGCCGATACAGATACAGATTGCCGAGGTTAATTGACATTTCGATTACATTTTTTTGGACGATCGGCCTCGCTTTTCGCAACCGTCAACTTGACTCGCGTCTCGCGTCGTGTCGCACGACTCCAGAATGAATTGTTGCCATCGTTTTTCGGAACACGGATAAAGAATAATACGAGCGCATCCTGAATCGAGTGACGTCGCGACGTGTTTAATTAGCGAGCGCAGTCTCTATTAACGTCGTACGTTAACCCTATTTAATCGTGTTGTGATATATTTGGCGATCGTGGGGGAAGGGGGTAGGCGCAAATGTGAATATTCATAAATCGATGATTTAATTGCAGTTAATCAAAATCTCCTGATAAGCAGCAAGTGTATCGTCCTCGTGACGGTTCAGACGGTTGCCCCTGACGAATGGCGAGTAAACTTGGTCGCGAGATTTACAAAATTCTCTCCGCCACTGTGTTAGCGTCTACGGGACATCACGGGCCGACGGGCGTCGAACGGATCGTAGTATAGTTTTGTTCATAGCTTCTCCGACGTAATTCTTCCGTCGCCGTGCAATGTAGTACGCGCCGTCACGTCGCGAGATTAATATCGGGAATGCCATGCAGAGTGTCGCGTGATCGTAAACGACGATATTTTTGCATGTAAACGTTGTAAGTTCGCCGACGAAGATGTGACAACGGACCAACGGAGGAAAACCTGGAGGATCGAGGAGAGGAAGAGGAGTCCTGGAAGGCATCGGGCGACGGCGAAGAGATTGTGGGATGAGTAATTTAATTATATATTCATTTATTATTTTACTGTTCTGTCAGTCCTGAGGCGAATTCCGCCACTTTTGAGTTTTAACTCCAGCGCAATTTCGCAACTTCGGGGCTCGATCTCGGCATATGCGAGAAAAAACAATCATAATTTTCATAATTTATGTAAAGAAAAGTGGGGTATGTTGACTAGGCACGGTGTGCTCCGGCACTCCATCCCCATTATTTATGTTGCCGAGAAGTCGCGGCCTCAGTCTGGTAGAGATTACATAGCACGATAAACGGTTATCTAGGGCTCCGGGTCTTGCAACACCTACGGCTCACGTGCGAAGCAATCGAATTGATTATTTTCCGCTGGCGCTGCCATGCTTATCTCCGAGCGCGTTAAAACGGGGCGGGATTTATTTTTAGCAGCACACGTATCCACGTGGATCTACGAGATAGAAGGCATTTGTCCTTTCGCAAAATGCTCGCGTTTATTCTTGTAACGATTTAATTACTCATTCCGGAAATGAGGAATGCCCGTTTCGTTTCTTGTTCCTGGAATATCCGAGCGTGAAAATAGTTCCGTCATGGCCGAATTCAACGCGGCCGTATGAAACACAGTCTGTTACCCAAGAGATTCTCCCGAGTAATTCTCTCATTTTCTGAAAGATACATTTAGAGACAAAAATAGAAATAGGGATTTAAAACATCTTTTCACTCCTTAAAAGAAACTCAATGACTTGCACAATACAATTACTTATTTAAAACAAAAAATTAATAAATAAAATTGAAAGATGTTAAAAATCCTCTCCATTAATTTTATAATTAATTAAAAGTCTCTTCATTAATTCTATAATTTTAAATCTAAAATCTTAGAATTTTATTATTTTCTTATAACTATTAATTATAATAACTTGGATAACTTTAATTAAGTTATAAATTGAAATAATTTTAAAGAAATCGAGCACGCGCATTTTTGCGTAGCTATTTCTGCGTAGAGACTTGTTCCTCGTGAGATTCGCGATTCGCGAGCGAGTTGCGTGAAAATCAGCGAAACCGAGTCGTCAGCAGGCACGATCGATGTAGTAATTCGAGCGTGAAACGCGGATGCTTTCGATTTTCCGCAGACAGAACGACGCGCGCTTTATCTGAAAGTCTTATTATGATTTCCGTCCGGAATCGCAATAATACAAAAAAAGAAGAAAACTCTGACAAATTGCATGTATATTCCGCCTTCCGGTTTTTGTCGTTACAAACGACCGCGACAAATTGCAGCGAACCTAAGAAGGTTCTTCAGTAGCAGCTGTCGAAACGGTTTTTGAGATGAGACCATCTAAATTGAAATAAGTAGGAGAAACGTTCCTTGACGGAGGATTTTCAGGCTGATTTAGGTCTTTCCAGGCAACGTCGACTTCGTTGAATCGATCGTGGCGTGAACGACGAATCCGGAAAGGAGTTCGGTCGCAGATCAACTTCCCTGTCACTCTACCGCGGCTTTTTTCCTTCATATCAGACATCCTGTTGACTGAGTACCGATTGCGTGTCCTGAGTACCACCGTATGCCGTTTCAACCGTAGATGGAGAACATTCCATAAAAAAAGAGCAATTACTTTAATGCAGAAACATCGGCAGTATTACAGAGTAGAGTGTTATAAAGCGAAAATTAAATTTCAACAAATTAAGCATGTGATAAGCAAAATATAAATAGATAATCTTCTCTCTTATTCTGCTTTTTTTTCTTTCTAATTTTAACCGAATTTTATATTTGATTTCAAGAAGCCTGAAGTTTCAAGCATCATATACTCGTCAAAATATCGAAAATTGAAAAATTTTGACATTTAAATAAATTTCAGAGAACTCTCTTTTTTTCTTTACAAAAAAAGATTCTATAAAAAAGATCCTATATGTCTCATTTTGTAGAAAAAAATGTGTTCTGGGAAAATATATGATGTTTCTGGGACACGTTGTATGCAACAGGGAATGCAATTTATATAATTCTGCCTTTTTTCCCACCTCGTCATTTCCACTTCTTTGTCGTTATTGTTATTTGCTTTGTCATTTATGTTTTCAACAAAATATACGATGCTTTTCAATATACATTCTTTTTCTTGTTACATCGTTTTCTGCAAATGAGGAGAAATTGAGTCAGTGGATAATGAAAGAATGCTTGACATATGTATAGAAATTAAATTTTTTTCTTTCTTTCTTTCTCTATCTCTATCTATCTATCTATCTTATTACATTGCTCTCTCATTAATCTCTTTTAATACATTATTTTTCTATGTTACATTTTAATATTTTAATTCTATAATTGATGTTCTCTATAATTCTAAAGGTTTCACAGGGAATTAAGATTACCTAAACATGATAGGATTATATATTAAGATTAAAGACTAAATATTACTAAAAGGTTTATACAGCATGATTTCGCGAAAGTATAAAACAATCGTAATATTCTCTTACATACATACGGAATGAACATATAATACCTAATGAAGATTAATTCTTATTATCTAATCACCTACATTAAAGACTAATGATATACATATTTAATCAAAGAGATAAATTGTCTCTGAAAGCACTGTGATTCAGTTACATCTTGAATTATTTAATATACGATGATGTCTAATTGAGATAAAATGAGTGAATAAATCTGTTTGATACATATGATAATTGATAATAATAATCATCCAATGATAAAAGAAACAATTATATATACTTGCTATGCTTTACTCATTAAAAACTCTCATTGTCAGTATTAGTATACTGCGAATTTAACAGTTGAGGAATGCAGTCATTTGTCCTTCATGTAACTGTTAGAAATGAATAACCTACTAGGGAAGGCTTGGTAACAAGAGCGGTGCATGCCTCGTAAGGGGATGAAAGTTAACAGCAACAACAACACGATCCATTAGGTTCAGCGCGCAAAGCCTCTCGTACATTCAGCCGTTTTCTACTTGAGCGGATACACCTGTCGGGCGATGTGCTACCCGTGCACACCAATGCGAAATTCATTGTGTGTGAATTGGAGCATTTGCTGAAAGAATAACAGAGCAATCATTTCGATATACGTAAACATCGTGCCTGTGCCGTTAATTATACGACTTTAATAATTACATCGATATTTTTCATGTGTCTGCGTTAATTATTCGGCTTTATTATGTTGAATGTCATGATGTCATCGGTGATATAATACCAACGTGTCACGTTACGTGCAAACAAAGTGCAATTAATACGCATACACAGGTCTGTATTTTAAAAAAATTACATTTATACCGCTAATACAGCAAAATGATTAAACAAAATGCCTTGCAATTAGAACGTTAATAATTGTGTCACATTTCCTATAATTATTTGACGCCGATACTTAGAGTCAACAATCAAAACTGGCAATAAACATTTTCGGATAAAATTCCATTTTATTACCTTCGCTATTTCAGACTAAAGTAAAGAATAGTAGGAACTTATTCTTCTTTTAATATAATACATATTATTATTTTGAAATATTAATGTTCGGGTTTATTTCTAGGTATGTTATTTGAGTTTCTGGGGAATGTAAATCTTCGGTCCTAACAAAGGGCACCTGTCAACGTGAGGAATGCATGAATGTCTATCATCGCCTCCTTTGCATTAACGGGCGGTGACGTTCACCAAGATGTGAGGGTTGCATACTGGAGAGGAAGAGAGAGAGAGAGAGAGAGAGAGAGAGAGAGAGAGAGAGAGAGAGAGAGAGAGAGAGAGAGAGAGCGAGCGAGCTCGGTGGAGGCCAACCTAGTTTATTGATCGAACACACTCCGAGCACATTTGTGAGAGCAGATAACGCAGAAGGTTTCTCGCGATTTGCTTGTCAAAATCACCGACATGCTGCTTTTTAATGCGAGTCTTCCTCCGAGGCTCCCTCACCCACTCGTCGTTGCTCCCGTTCTTCGCCGGAGATGAGACGTTACAGGTGCTCGCGGCCGTTTGTGTAAGCACATGGGGAGGCTAAGAGTCGCTCGTACAAACGCTCGTCGATATCGGCGCTTGGCACGCGAGATCGTGTCGGCGTGATAGATCGCTATTATGATACCACCATTGCTTCGCGGGCTTTTGCGATCATACGGCAATCTATCATGCATCCGTGAACTGCGTAGATTGTACGATTTTATGTTTAATTCGAATCGAGAAGCGAGCGCTTTTGAAATATTGATCTATACAACACAAGAGTTATAAAAACGTCTAACTCGCATTTGAAAAATAAAGACGTCTTTTATAATATTAATATGTCAAATTGCGGACGTTTTAATAAACTCTTTTAGATGTCTTTGCGTTGCCTAAAGAAACGTTTTATCTATCGTGAAAGTGTCGTATGAAATGACAAATCCGATATTTCAATCGTTGGATATGCATGAACAGAGATTGTTACGATTTAAATTAAATTTTTGTTAGAGAATCCATTTTTAATTAACTAAATGAGATTTATTATTTTATTCGCCGAGAGCTTTCTGTGAATCTCCCTCTTTCCGTAATACACATACCTCGAACTCTATATCCATAATGAAATTTCTGCTGAGATTAGATGGAAATGTTTTAGGGAGCCTAATGGCAGATTGATTTGCGGGCAGACGAATCGTCGTGTGTCAATTTTGTCCTTTCATTAGGCTAATTACTCCCCAATCTCTGACTATATGAATATATCCTGAAGAGCCGTCCCATCTAACATCGAGATGTACCATTCCGTTCGTGTGATAAGCGGCGATCGATTTATTTTTAGTTTACCAATTTCCTGCGCGCCCGGTCGGACCATTTATCGTCCGGGTATCATAAAAAATAACAAAGGTCATTTATGAAGATAGACGGGTTCAAGTTCAGATGTCATATCATATATATGGCCCACTTATTTTCGGGCAGTTCTCTCGGCAACCACATGTCGATCGATTCGGTGTAATTCGGAGACGCGGCTCGTTTCCATTGCCAATAATTAATTGAGTGCAACAAGTAGCGCTAAAAAGAATTTGAATCGGGATAAGGGATTGCGGCAATCCTTATCTTAACAGTGCTTCTTACTCTTAACCTTTCGAGAAGGGCGTCGGCCTCGCGTGTAAGTCGATGTCAGTAGCCAGCTAGCTAACACGTGAATAGCCGCTTGCACGCGACGTTGATGAATATCGCGACATATCGTCTAACACACCGTCGCGCAAACCAAGGGTGGAATACGAATCGCGGCTGCTAGGAAATCGATGTCTCGGTTTCTTACTCTCGTGCGTCACGCACTTCGATTTATCTTCGCATTAAAAGGATATCATGATAAAATGTTACGTTCTGTCATAAGTATTGCACAGATGGAAAAGATAATTAAAAATACCTTACTTAGATATAAATAGAACAATCATATATGTTCAAATTAAACAGATTTATCTTTAACAAATAAAATCAAGAACTTCTAAAAAGATTAATTGATATTATTAAAAGTTAAGATTCATACTATAAATGTCCTTACACGAAATTTATGTTACATGTAAGATAAAATTTATGTTTAACCTATAATAATTGTTTAGCATTTAAAGGATTTGAAAATGATACTTGCATGTAATTAATAATCACATTCGATACTGAGATATCACAACCCTATTAAAACCCTATTAAACTACCGAAAACTGATAGCTGCTAATTATACGATCGGAAACTCGCTGCATCGGATCACTTGTACAAACATCTTGATTCTCGATTTCAATTTGACCTTATATCAAATTTCAATATGTTAGCACTTGTATATCGTGATGTAAAAGAAAAATTGAATGTTTAAACAAATCGCGAATGTAATAATGATTGAACAGTATATTGAATATTTTATTCAATATTGTATATTCGTCTGCGCCATTTTTTTCTATGCGCGGAGATTAGAGACACGTGATTAGATGTAATCACACAACTTGTCTGTTTAAATTGGCATGCTCAGAAACGCGCTGCGAGAAACGCGCGATATTTAGATGATAATCACTTGGCAACGACAATCAGTTCGCTGTTTACGGTGATCTGGCTTTCATCGATCGACGTCAGGAAAAAATTGTGCATTGCCATAATAGGATTACATGTGCAATTATTAATACCGATTGTATTCAATCAAGACAAATGGTTATTTAATAAATACGAAAAAATGTCTGTATTTTAACTGCTCGTAGCAACATTTCGATGCTCAGTATATAATTTTCATGCAAATAATGGCGATGAGAATCATATTCATATATTACAGAAATTGAGAAATATTTATTTACAACATAAATGGTTAGAAAGGAGTTAATGCATAATTGAGTGCGAGATATTTCTAATAGGTTTCTCATATACTTTTACAGCCCGCTCGCAGTCTGTTACCTTTAATCAGCAAAAACTGAAAAATGCCTAGTTATCTTTTCCTTAACAAAGACTCACGTGGTTCGAAAGGGTGAGCATGATGGTGATCCTCCTGAACTGCATCACGCTCGGGATGTACCAGCCGTGCGTGGACGACCAGTGTGTAACGAATCGATGTAAGATACTGCAGGTACGTACTTATATCTCGCGACAGCTGTTTGAAAAAAGAAAAAAATGAATGAAGGAGAGGAACCGGCGTAATCCGCGTTATCGCATTCGGATTTAAGAAAGCGAAGTGTAGCGTATCGGATTTATTTAAGTAAGAGCCATTTCCATAAGAACGGCTCCCTTCGCGATCCCGAGTATCGCATTTGCATATTCGCGTGCCAGGGAGAAAAGTCCGATATCGGAATAAGAATATTTAAAATTCCATTAAGTCAACTTATGGAGAATTTTCGCGTGAAGGCAGCGATTATACGACGCGCTGTTAAGCGAGTTAATCGATTATGCATCTTGACACGGTTTCCGGCCGGCTCGCAATTAGTCTAGCGGAAAAGGTGGCGGAAAAGAAGGATGAGGAGGAGGATGAGGATGGGATGGGATGGGAAAGAGATGAGAAAATTACTGACATGGTACAGCCGTTAATCGAAACCTCTAATAGAGTGCGCTAAATCAATCATGGTGAATTACGCCGATCATACTCGGTTTTAATTAAGTCCTGTCTATTTCTTTCAGATGTTCGATGATATCATTTTTGCCTTCTTCTCCTTGGAAATGACCATAAAGATGGTGGCGATGGGGATTTACGGTAAAGGAACTTATCTCGCGGATTCCTGGAATAGATTAGATTTCTTTATAGTGGTGGCTGGGTAAGTATTTCATCATTCGAATTCATTAAGTTTTCTAAGTTTCCGAGAACTTGTCGTGTTTCAAAAAGTTTTTGTATAAAATCTGCGAAAATCTGCATGAAATGCATTTACGATAGATAACAATATGGAATAAAAATACATAACTTCCTAGCAACAATTGTGATAATGTTACAATAATTATAATAATCAACTGAAATTATTTTACGTTTATAATATTTTATATATTTTCTGTTCAGATTATGTGAAAAATATATTATTATATTTTTTAAATTTCTCACAATTTAATTTCTCTTAAAATTTAAATTCAAAATTCTTCCTAACTAATTACAAAAAAATACTAAAATTACAAAAAGATTTTACTGTAATAAATTATAAAATAAATTGTAAAATAAATGTTAAAAAAGATTAAAAAGTGACTTGGTTGTAGCGCTTTCGAATACTGCCTAAACGTGGAAAATATGAATCTGTCAGCCATCCGAACGATAAGAGTATTAAGGCCATTACGAGCGATCAATCGAATACCAAGTAAGTAGTGAGATCTTTGCGATATGTCAGAAATTTTGACAGTTAACTCCAGTTTGCTTCCGTCTTCGATTTCACGGTGCATTGCCAGGTGCATAACCATCTCATACAAATCGTAACGCATTCACAGTTGATTTCATATTGGAATTGAAACGTGGCGAGGGTAGAGGAGTACATATAATTATATTAAACAAGAACGAGTAAAGTTGCCAAGAAGAGGCATTTATGTAGCTACAAACGTTAAGATCGAAATTCAAGGATGAATTTCGCGTAAGCGCGAAATATGTACACGCGTCGCGGAACTCACGACCTTAATTTTAATAGCAGATCCTTCAATGATCAATGTGTACATATATATTATGTCCTGATTATTTTACCTCCATACTATCAAGGCATTTGAATCGTTTTTTAGAAAAATTTTATACAAGCTATTTTAAGGCAAAATTGAATAATATAAAACTTTATTATGGCTTTAAATTCCTTTCTCTGAATTTAAACGTCAGTGATTGAGATATTTAACGTTAAGATGCTAACCAATTTTTATGAATAATGATTTCACCAAAAACTAATCTTTTTTTTAATAAATAGCATAGATATTTGTCAATATGCTTATTATTAAAATTAAAATTAAAAATTTGAATCATTCCGTGTAGAATATATTTTCAATTTATCGCGTGTATTTGTAACAAAAATAAACAATCAAGATAACATTAAACTATTCTTACCTCGGATATTGAAATAGGCCGGTATTCATAGTCGGTTCTTATTTCAAGACCGTCTCAAGTAATGTCTTAAGATGCTAATACGGCTCTGTTATTGGTTCATAACATCTTAAGATTGTACTTAAGACGCGGTCTTGAAATAAGAACCGACTATGAATACCAGCTTATTTCAGTATCCGAGGTAAGAATATCCGCGAACAGAATCGATGTTGCATTTGTTCAATAATTCGATAACGAATTATGATGATAATTACACATGGCATTATACATTTGCGTGTTATTAATCGATTACGAAGTGTTATTTTCACGAACACCTCCAATAGGTATGCGGATACTGGTGATGTTGCTGCTCGACACCCTTCCCATGCTGGGCAACGTCTTGTTATTGTGCTTCTTCGTTTTCTTCATATTCGGCATTGTCGGCGTGCAGCTGTGGGAAGGCATACTGCGTCAACGCTGCTTCCTCAAGGCTCTGCCCAATGTCAAGTATCCCGAGTAAGTCGGCGAGAATCTTAAGTTCCGCGGACTATTTGTTGACTAATTTTTTTGTTTATTATTATAAATGTCCGACTCCGATTCTTCACGTTGTTGCGCCTCACGCTGCATTGCATTTTTTCTCCTCTGTCTGTCTTTCGATTGCTATGCAGTTTGAAGCGCTCCGTCGCCGATTGTCGCATTTCCGCGAGACGGCGAAACATAATAGAACTCAATAACTCACATTCGGCAATTCGGCATTAACTAGGAATTTTTTTGCGACATCGCATATTCTGTACATACATCGTAAAGCATCGCGTTCAGCGCAAAATAGTCTCTCAATTTTAGCAATTTCTATCTAAGGCTTATCGTAAAAATGGTGGATTTTCAAGATCAGCATTTCGAAGCACTTTCGCTTTTGTGTAAAAACTTTGGTCTGGGAGCTTTTGCAATAACATACGACGGAATACAGTAAACGCTATGGCCCCACGTGCGAAACGATCAAGAGGAGTGATTTTCATTTTACATGAGGCATATTTACGTTTACCGTGTTCAAAGCATGCTATTGCATATAAAAAAGTCTATTACTCTGCGTACGCAATTTTTTGCTCGACAATTTTTTGTTTAGATAGAATATTTCTATTTGACACGGTTGTAATTTGTTTACGTCGCCTGCGAATGGGATAATCAAAGGTTCGAGAGCGCGGCGAACCAGCCGCATACGTGAACGCGATTCGGCATCGAATTAATGACTTGGTCGTGCGTTTTCATTGGCGCGGAACCCAATTGTAATCTAATATATCCAGATTGCATGGCGAGTAGCTTCAATTGTCGCAAAGCATCGCTTGCCGAGTTTTTCTTGCTGTAAATTTAACGCTCTGTTCTTCCTTCGCTTTCTGTCTTTCGCCAGTTCTTCTCTGCGCCAGTACTTTGCGCTCGATCCGCTTCCAGACGATCGATATTTGCTCAGAATACAGTGCAAATTTCGTAATTCATGCTCACTCCGCTCGGCTTATCACGAAACTACCCATAAAATGTAATCTCAAACTTGAGATGGCCGCAACTTAACGAAAGTGGATAATTAAACACTCTTAAGCGTCGTCTACAATGGCAGCACGAGTATACAGTAAGACGTAAGCAGTAAGTTATTGACTATAATGGGATTTTTACAATCCAAAAATAATCGACTGTATGGTTGGTCAATAACTTACTGCTTACGTCTTACTGCATACTCCTGCTGCCATTGTAGACGACGCTTTATGGCTCGGCTACAATAGCCATAAGAGTATGCAGTAAGACGTAAGCAGTAAGCTATTGGACCAACCACAGATCGATTATTCTTGGATTGTAAAAATCCCATTAGCCAATAGCTTACTGCTTACGTCTTACTGCATACTCTTACGGCTATTGTAGACGAGCATTTTAGACCTTACTTATGTAATATTGCGTTTATCGTAAATAACAGAAAATATATCATGAATAATTTATCCTACACTTTTTTTCTTATATTTCTTAAATATTATTCTTTCTTTGCGGGATATTTATTACGTTTTTATGTCCTATATATGCGATATCTAAACATAAAAAATAAGAACAATTAATTTCTCTTAACAGTATTTTTTTATTGTTGGTAACTTGTTTAAAAACTTACGCGACTAGTTGTTGACACAAGACAAGTCTTGACATAAAGGAAGATCTGTAACTATCGAATATAAAAATTTCTAGCTATGTTTCTAAATAATAGTTGTAGCAGCTATTTTTTAAAACTATTTTTCTAAATAACATTTATGCAAAACGTAGGCACCTTTTTTTGTCACATGAATAATTTAGTATGTGGCAATAATCGACCTTATTCTATCGATCCTAACATATAAAACCTAACATGTAAAACCTTTTTCAAAGTAAATATAATTTTAAAAGCATATGACACTTACAGCGACCTTTCTGTCAAATGTTCGGATATCGATTTGAGATTGTTGGCGCGTTCTAGATGAGAAAGATATCATCGGTGGCGAAAGGGACCATGAGAAGTTCGTGAAAAGCCCTGGATGGATCAGTATGTTCTACTTCCTGAACTTTTGCTTTACAGGAGTATATCACGTTAGGCGATCCGAGACATTCTTCTTACTCTTCTCCCTCTTTCTCTTTCTTTCTCTCTCCTTTTTTCTTTCTTCCTCCTTCTTCTGCTCCTCGTGACTAAAAAAAAAACCTAGACATGTAAGTACATGACCCCAGGGAGGCAGTGACAGGCTATTGTTTCGCTGTTGCAGGTTACTCTCGGACGAGTACTCGGTTCGATCACGCATTTAGTAAGCTCTAGTAGAGAACAATGTGCTGTACATACATATATATCTTTCTCTATCTCTATCTCTCTCTCTCTCTCTCTCCCTCTCAATAACACATACCTATATAAATCACAGAGTATACATACACAGCATCCATATGTACATATATGTATATAAATGCAACCATACGTGATGTGCATATGTATATATTATCTCTCTCTTTCTCTCCCTCTCTTTCTCTTTCTCTTTCTCGTTCTCACTCTCCTTTCTATCTCTCCCTCTCTGTCTCTTCCTCTCTTATCTCTTCTCTCTTAACCACTGTAACAGTGTGCGATTGTACCGTAGTATGTACTCACATAGAGCATGTCGACTCGACCGACAACGAATGAAACACTATTTCGTATACTGGCTGCCGATCGAGAAGACGATGAGTCCGAGATCCCCGAGAGCGAGAGAAGAGATCAACCCTCCTAAACTTTGAGATAATATTTTAGTGTCGGGGCTACTTCACCATCTCCTGCACACTTAATCGTTTTAGCACCGAGACTCTCTCCTCAATACACACGTTGTACATAAATCGCGTGGTACGCGATTGGGAAAGCGGGGATGGAGGAGAGATCTGTAATTTGTGGGCGACCCGGAAACTCTACATTTTTCTACGAGATTACTCCAACACTTCGGGATCTCTTCGGCTACTTTGATGCACGAGTCGATGTTCTTCCTCTTCTTTGCTCTGGGCATACCTTTTTTCGATTCGCGCGCCTCACTCTCACTCTCACTGTCTCCTTCACACTCTCTGCCTCTCTATTTTATCCTTCCTCAGCGTGTGTCTAGTCGGTAAGCGTTAACGATGCTTTCTGCATATGTGAACTATCGATGTGTGTGTGGCATCGGTGATCTCTGTGGTTTCACAACATCGCACCGCTTTCACGATAGCATATCCTTCCGTTATATACAGAGCGTCCCGAACGATCCATGCACCCACATAACGAGATTTTTGGTCCATAGATTTGAAGTTGACATTTACTTGAAATGGAAAATTTCTCTAATTCTTTATAAATCAAGAGAGATCAAAGCTTCAACATTTTAAGGAAGGATGGACATTATTTTTTCCCCAAGGATTTCATTACGTGAGACATGGACGCGGTATCACGGACACTCTCGGTATCAATGACGTTGCTGTCAATGATTATGGAACGAGCCGAACTCTAGATTTTCACGTCCGCACGTCTCTGTTCCCGTTCGGACCGTACAATTACGATACGTTTAAAGAACAGGAAGCTTCGTCGCACATTTCAAGATCCTAGATTCATACCTGCGCACCCGGGTGCCCCGGAGTCATTTTAATTCCAAACTCACATGGCGCGATAGCGCAGCAAGAGAAGTAGGCTCCATAAAGCTCCAAGCCCAAGCCCAGAGAGAGCTAATTAAACGCGCGGTGCTCGCGCGGTCTATTCCGGTATACGTAGCAGCTATTTTCGAACGTTTATCGACTTCTGCACTGGCGTTGCGGCCGTTCTCGCGTTCTGGTAGCGCAGCGCTGGAGCCGCGCGGATAGCGATGGCCCTGGAAAGCGATCAATTCGTAATTTTTTAAGTATCGCTACTCGCACAGAGCTCGCTGCCAAATACGCTCACAGATGTACAAAACGATCAGATTTTTATAATTATGATCCCATAATCTGTAGTCATTTTTGCTCTGGGAGATAAACATTATGATGATAATAGACTAAGTGGTGTACTCTAAATATAAAAATTAAGATTGATCGTTTGATTGAATTTAATTACAATTATTTCCATGTTTTTTGTGCAGCTTTTTTATAAAACTTTAGACATCTTTTTGGAATCATTTTACGATTATTTCCAAGTTAAATTAATTTCGCATCAAAATACAAGCACGAAAGTTTATTGCAACAAAATCGTGACAAAGTAATACATTATGGGGATTAATATATTGTTTAAAAGTAGGACATCCGGTCACCTTATAAATATATAACATATGAGAGGATCTAGAACGATGGGCACGATCAGCACAGCGAGCACAAACGTGAAGCACACGCCTATGCCGCATTAAAGGCACGCAAATTAAGGAGAGCACAGGCGATCACGTGCACACCGCTAATTAAGCATACATAGCGTGTGTTTGAATAACGTAAAATTATGTCGCATTATTTTAGCAAGTGTAACGCTCCATAATGCACTATTCCTCTATCGCTCCATATTTTTTTGTTCGCGATCAATGAACTTTATTATATAATACTATATATTTTAAATAAATTATATCAAGAAATGTGATATGTCAGCATGACGCTGTTAGAAAATTTAAGAATTTCAACGCAAAGCTGGATAAAGTGCGAAGTGAAATCAATCATCCGATTTTAACGGGATTATCAATCATGACAACGTCTGAGAATCCAGAATAAAAGACGCCATATTGCGATAGAGGAGTACAATCGAGCTTAGAGAAAGATGGCACAGTACCGTTTAATCCTAAAGGACATAGCATAAAATTATGAATTGTCCGTGAAACTTGAAACGTCACGTATATTTACCCATATTTCACATTAATATATTCAGGATTATATAAACCTATTAACCCGCAAATGAAAAAGAGAACGTTATCAATTTTATTTTCTGATTCTTTTTACATTTCAATATCTAATAAAAATATCAAATAATTACTTGTCTAATAATAATATTATTAAGTAATTACTTATCACTTTGCCATTTATATTAAATGATATCTGATTCGCGACCGTCTCTCCGGACATCGAAGCTCAAATATCCTTCGGGGACTTTTTTTTAAAAGCAAAAGGTTTCGTTTACGTGGCTCGACAACGGCGTAACTTGCAATCTTCGAAGCTAGGAACGACCGTTCATTTTCGGCATCCATGGTATTGCCGATGCGATAGTTCGACGCGAGGAACGCGTTAATTGTGTTTCTTTTCGCACCAGCCGACTATTTTCGGCGCGATACCAGCCGCGTGCACGCAAACTCGTGTCGGTATCCGTACATCTGCATTTGCCTATATATTTCTCTCAACCGTTGCGCACGTACGTTGTACATCAGCATCTATATATACGTGTACGTATATTCTATACTATACGAGGTGTCCGAGAATCATCGGACGAGCTGTCGGACCAGTGATATAAACAGAGTCGAAAGTGTAAGCATGACAAGGCCGATGTGGGAAACGCGCGCCCGATTTCCCGAACAACACGCGCTTTATTCGAAGCAATCTCGGTACGAATACTGTGCGTTAAACGTGTATCGATCAGTTTTGCGAATCAATGCCACAGCCACGTCACGCTGACAATGATTTGCGCGTTGTAGGTCGTTTACGATTAGTCTTTATTCGTATATATGCATATACATCCTTCAGATCCTATAGCCCGGGAAACTCCGATCGATCGCATTTACATATTTTCGGTTAGGTTCCCGTATACCCATTTACACAAAAAGCCGCACTGGAAGCTCCTCCGGTAATTCCATGACCCTCTGAATATTATATATTATGAATATATGAATATATATATAGAACGAATTACTAAAAACCATCACGAAATAACTTCTTATTATATCTCACAATTTGGTTATACAATTTCTTTTTTTGGAAAAATTGTGTATCTTCTATTAAAATTTAAAATTATTTAAATCGTACATATCATTCAACTTGTTTTTTTATTATTTTCGACAAAATCGCCGCAATATTTTTAAATATTACGAGGTTTACCAAAGATAAAACTTGCCTGATGCATTATTTTGTTTCAAATATTTATTTAAGTTAGTGCATATAAGAAGTTATTTTAAACGACAGTTCCTAGTGACTTGTCCTGTATATATTTACGCTATATATACTACCTATATATTATATCAAACACGTTCTGCATACCTACATACAATGTACGCATAAAGCGAAGCATGCGAAGAGTGCATCCGTGCATAATAAGGCATATGTACGCAAGTCTTTAAACTTAAGAATCTATCTATCTCGTGGAGATCAGTGTGCGTAAATTTTTAATCGTCGCTCTGTTGATTTTCCAGCGATCTGGAGAAGTATTTCGAGTATGGGGGTCAGGATTACATTTGTTCGCGTCCCGACGACAGTGGGATGCACCTTTGCAGTAATCTGCCGCCTCTCAAACTCGGTGAGTACGTCAAAAAATTTCGGATAAACTTGCAAAATAGCATTTAATAAAATAAATGCGCAGTTTCATAAATTTAACTAACTCTCTAACAATCCACGTAGAGTTAAATAAAAAATGCTTTATGCAAGATACTCCAGAATTTTTCTTTACTCCGAGCTCCCCAATATTTTGAATCCATCACGTTATCGCACATTCGGATAATTGATTGTTTTATCACCGTAATCGAACGCAACGGCGTTTTTCGCATTCAGGGAACGTGGTGTGCAACAGTACCGCTGTGCCAAACAGTAACGTCACGTTCATCAACAATGATACCTGCGTTAATTGGAACTACTACTACACCGAGTGTAAGGGCCAGGGCAACAATCCATTCCAAGGAACAATTTCGTTCGATAACATCGGTCTCGCCTGGGTCGCCATATTTCTTGTGAGCGCTTTAGTTACTCGTCCTACATTCGTTCAGAATAATTTACGTATGCATGTATACGTGTACTCGAACACGTACATGCGGCACGGAATATTTCTCCCATCTATAAGTAAAATACTTTTGCGGCGCCCGAAAGTCGATGGATACGGATCGCGCACATTAGTGCCAGGAAAAAAATTACGCTATCGACTATATTACGGACGAATTGGTTTTCATTCGATAAGACGTTATCGCGAATGAGTAATGTGCGAGCTGGAAGGCTTCGTATTTCTATATGGTGAAAATGTATAAGACTTCATTCACAATGTATTTCCTCTTAACGCGTTTGTAGCATGTTTTTCCTAAATTAGCTTTCTTCAATTTTTAACGAAAATTCAGCCGTAACCTTTTTAATATCTTTAGTTCGTAATTTATTAATAGATTAAGTTTATTGCCTCATTCGTCGCTATTTCGCCGAAACGCTGAGTAGCCCAATCGTGTCGATTTGTAGGTAATCAGTCTGGAAGGTTGGACGGACATAATGTATTACGTGCAAGACGCCCACTCATTCTGGGACTGGATATACTTCGTTCTCCTGATAGTCGTGAGTACTCCATTTCCTACCCCAATTGCACGGCTAAGCGCAATATGTGAAACATAATATGTGCTGAGTAATATGCCTCTTTAAAATAAATTCTTTTTACAATACAAATAATGATAACAACCATCGTATGATTATATTCACGCCTTTAATGATCAAGTAGAGCGAAATTGTAATCTGATTTACGAGGAGATAATGAACACAATACATAAATATAAATATAGAACAAACGCGGAGAATATTATGAAAGAATTAAGGGCCTGTGAATTAAAAAAGGCCTGCGTTTGCAGATCGGCTCCTTCTTCATGATCAACCTCTGCTTGGTCGTAATCGCGACGCAATTCTCAGAGACGAAGAAGCGGGAAATGGAGAGAATGCGGCTGGAGCGCGCGCGTTACCATTCGACCTCGACGCTCGCCTCGTCCACGAATACTTCGGAGCCTGCTACTTGTTACGCCGAAATCGTCAAGTGGGTATTTGTCATCGTTGCACATCCTCCGAGGACGCTGTTCACGCGAACCGGATTGTTCCTCGTCCCTCATTCACCCGCGAAAACCAGCGCTCGTGCTTTACGATGGATGACGATTTGATGTCTTTTTTTCCAGATACATCGGCCACCTCTGGCGACGGGGCAAACGAAGACTGATGAAGAGATATCGCTTGTGGGTGTACAAGAGGCAGCAGAAGCGGGAGCAGAATCTACTTAAGGAACCGCAGAGTCAAGTACCTCGTTCGAATACTGCTGCTGTTGGACCGAATCGCGTACCGGGCGGTAAATAAATTTAAATTAAAAAATTGAATTAATTTGTAAGTGCTCGCGTGCGAATTAAACTAATCCAGACGCATTTTAATGCTTAAAAATTATTTTGTTTAAAACATGTCTTAATTTATAATTAGATATAAATAATAATTAAATATAAATATAAAACATTTTGTTTACACATAAAATATATCTAAATAAACTAAAATTTGGATTAAATTAATCTCCATACGAACACTTAGGGATTAAAAAAAAGGGAAAATTAAATATAAAACTTGAAATGGAAGGCTTAAAATTCCTACGACGCTAATATCGACCTCGAACTTTCGAAATTGTTACATGTTCAGATAGAAGACTACATCATGGGAGGTGTCCGCGACTCCTCGCCGCGCTAGAATATGCGGAGCAACAGCAGCAGCAACAGGCTACCAGTGGCAACGGCGGATCTGTCATCGATTTCGCCACGATCACATCCCCGACGCAATCAGCGGTGGCAATCGCCGCCCCCGTGACCGTCGGCAATAGCGTTGGTGGTAGCGGAAACCTGGGCTCCGCGCCTCGAGCCAGCCCCGAGGTTTCCGAGGCCGAGGCTTCCGCGAACATGTACCACAGATTGAGCGTCCATCGTGCCTCCTCCGTATCCTATAACGGAAGCGACAACGCCGTTGTGGGAAACGTGGCCGAGGCAAGTATACATATTATAGATATGAGCATGGATATGAGAACACATCACGAAATTTTTCACACATTAAAGACGAGCGGCGCAATTGAAAGTTCAAATAAAATATCGGAAAATAGTTTTCCAATAATGTATAATGGTTAAATAATTTATTTATTCATTTAACTAAAGTAAGATAAATAACGAAACGGTAAGTTTTGATTTTAGTATTGGAAGATTATTCATAACGTTATTTCGTTTCTCCAGTGGGCTCAATTACGCCGCTTGAGCTTTCGCTCTCTAAAAATATTACACTCGACTTTGATCTTAGTAAGCAACTGTAGGCAAGCAAAAACATTTTTGAATGACTCGTTTAGCGCTCTTCCCGTTAAGCTATTCTCTTTGCTGATATTTATCTTCTGCTTTATATCGATAGTAGTGTGTTTCATAGTAATTATACATGCTTTCCGTGTAGAAGAACATTAGCATTTTACGTTTTGTCGAGTTCTCTTCGACGGTAATAGAAAGTACGTTTGCACAAAAAGAACGGTGATTTTGAGCTTTAGGTACGGCAAGATATCGTGCATAAAGTTTCTTCCCTTAATGCTACAAGTTTGGGCCGAGAACGGTTACGAGAGAGAGCGCCTGTCGTAGTGTACAATATGCGTAACGTATGCTTGATTATCGCCTTTTAGACGAACAGCACGTTGTTGAGTCCACCATGTACGCATTATCGGAGAAGAAGCAGCGTAATGTTTAGCGACGTGGTACTGCTCCATGGCAGCAATAATGTCGGGAATGCGTTGCAGCCGGGGTTGACGGTGACACCGGGCGAACGTAACGTCTGCTCGAGCGAGAAGATGACACAGACGGGCGATGGTAACGTTTGGTCCAGTTCGCTGCCGGACCACGCACAGGTAATTTCCAACTGCCGTGATTGCTCCATAATTTAAAATGGAGGTCTCTTCTTTTCTTAAATAAGGCGTACTGCCGCAGATGCAAGCTGAGCTGGGTGGCAACGAGGCTATGACGTGTCAGGAATTGTTGGCTCTCAGCGGTGCTCTCAGCGCTGCTCTGCCCACCGGCCAGCTAGCACTCGATTCGTTTCTGAATTCTCTCACGAAAGGCAAGTTCTGTTTTATGTATAACGAACATGATTTATCATAAAACTGAAATTGATGAATTATTACGGATTCTTATCTAAACATGTTTCAAAGATCTTTTAGACTTTAAGTTATTCTTACATTCAATTTTCAGAAAGATTATAAAATGGAAATATCAAAACGATAAAAAATTAGTTTATAAAAATATTACATTTTTAAGATATTATAAATTTTGATAAATGTGAATGCTTTCGAACTATGATTCTTATTCCCTTACTAAATTTAGAAAATAATTGCAAACAGCTAATAAATTTTGAAAATGAATTAATATGCGTTTTATAGGTATAACAGATCGTCACATCACGTTGGAAGATCGCACGCAATGGTTGACGTCTGACGTTGACAATTGTTCCTGTTGTTGCGAGCTGCAGGGAGGTGATCAGTGGCCGGACGACGGTGAGAAGTTGCAAAAGTCCTCGCGGCCTAGACGGTTTCTGAGACGTGCCGGTAGCTGTTGTATCTGCACCTTACGCTGCATGAGACGGTGGATCAAGAAACTTGTCGAGCACAAATACTTTCAGCAGGGTATTCTACTAGCCATCCTCATCAACACTTTGAGCATGGGAATCGAGTATCATAATCAGGTGATGCCTCGAACCTGACTAAACATTACTTCGATGCCGCTTCGGATCTTTTTGGCGTAGGGTCAAATTTTTGATAGGAAAAACTACTGTGTAATATTATCGCAACTAAAATAAAGATAATACTTCGTAAAATGTGATTACTAATTAGGATTATGTTATGTGTACGCAGCCGGAACAATTAACGGTGGCCGTTGAGATAAGCAATATCGTATTTTCGGCAATCTTCGCAGTAGAAATGTTGCTTAAGGTAATAGCGGAAGGTCCGTTCGGTTATATCAGCAACGGCTTCAACGTTTTCGACGGCATCGTCGTCATCCTGAGGTAGGGTAATTTTCTTCATAAATTTTTATATATCATATATTATCATATAAAGAAATAACAGCATTCGTACGTAAATGATAATATTAAATAAACATCATGTACGTAGTACTGATGTCTTGTAAAATACATACACACACACAAAACTGTCAGCGCAATTCCCTCAATCTTATTTCGATTTTACGAGAAAGCCATAATGGATGACGGATTGTTGTGGCTGTCTCGTAAAATCTTTCACGAACTGATCGTCTACATCGAGCTAACAAACGATATTGCACTTCTTGCAACGTATTTACAGCGTCGTCGAGCTCTGCCAGTCAGTCATAGAGGGCCGCGGTGGTCTTGGCGGTGGTAGTTCCGGTCTGAGTGTCCTACGTACCTTCCGCCTTCTCAGGATCCTGAAGCTGGTGCGATTTCTGCCCAATCTACGACGACAGCTCTTCGTGATGCTGCGCACCATGGATAATGTTGCCGTATTCTTTTCTCTTTTAGTACTTTTCATCTTTATATTCAGGTAAGTCGCCGTCTTATCTTCGTCCGCGTCAGCGATACTGCCGGAATACCGGGCCTCGGGCCCGCGTCGCCGGATCTTCTCTCCGTTTCCGACTCTCTGTTTCTTTTCTCTTTTTTTTCTTGCGTGTGTGACCGCTCTCCCACTTCGCGAACCAGTATCATCGCCGATGAGATTAATTCGATGAGTCCAACCACGAGGAAACCGTTCGACCGAACCTACGCGTCGCGGATACAGGGCGCTATCGCGTCTTCCTGTTCTAATTATCATCTCATCAGCCTAGTAACGTTTGCATGTCTGGCAAGGCGGATCGAAGTTACGAAACTGCCGATAGGTATTGTCAAACCAAACAAATTGGGCAAGAACTTTGAAATATGAAGCGTCGATGACGATAATAGCCATTGATTCTAAAACAAGATAAAATATCTGGCTGGAAAAGTTACAAAAGAGCTCAATGGACTTTGTGTGTTCCATAATAATATTTATATTGCTTTTGGTGATAATGACGATAGAAGCTATGTTTAATAGTTAAATTTTATCCATGCTACTCGGTTGTTTTATAAATATAAAAATATGATATCAACATTCTTATAATCCTCTTTAAAAAATGAGAATTTAAGATGGATATTAAAATCCTAAATATTAAAAAATTCTCATATTTAATTTTTTTTATTTAAATACTATATATATTTGAAAAAACATGTAAATTCTCTCTGAATTAAAAATTTCTATCTTTGTTTCTTTGCGTTTTCTTTTATTAATAATTCATTGAGCATTACGTTAAATTTAATTATTTACATTCGACCATGCGACAATTTCGTCGATGCTCGATATTTCAAAAACGGCTTCTTGCTCGCTTCTACGAGCTTTCGAGCTTCAGGAACAAATCGCGCGCCGCTGCTCTTCGAGGCCTACATTAGGTGACTGTCTTCCGTTCACATATCTTTCTCTTCTACTTTATTCGCTTTTACTTTATTTCCGCGCGGTGTATGAGCCGCCATCAGTTAATGCATATCACATATCTATATATATATATAGAAGTTTTCAAGTTTTACCAGCAATTGTCCCGTGTTCTCGCGTCTCCTAGCGTTTCTTTGAGCGGCATATTTTCTGACGTTGTTGGTAATGACGATGGTATTTGTTGGCACGATCTATTATTACGAGGGGGGAGCCGGTCTGCTGCCGGCCCCTTCTTTATGGCTTGAGGCATCGAACGTACTTTCGACGTTTATCTAGAAGATATATATCTATATATAAATATATATATACGTATATGGAATATATATTTACATGTGTGTGCATGTGATGCTTTTCTGCTGGACGTCTTAGCGACGAGTATGAAAGGCTATATGTATATATATATATATTTACTATCATCATATTCTTGATTTATATATTCATACACGTGAATCTCTCCCGCTGTCATTCTCTCTCTTGCTACTCTGAGCGCCTATATTAAGTGCGTGCGCCTCGGTGTGGCCCTCGATATTAGAACAGCTTGCGAATGTTCGACATATATTTCCCCCCTCTCTGCAGAATTACATATATATACATATATATATCTCGTCATGCTGCGTAGGATATCCCGCTATATACATCCGTGCGTTTACGACACGTTTTACGACCGTTCGATAGCCGATCTGCCGTCCACCGCAGCCGCAGCCCTCGCTATTGCGATCTCGATACTGCAACTGATTACCCGATATCTGCCGCAGACACGTAGACGCAAACATTGAAAATTTCGCCGTACTTGGATCAGCTTAAATAATTAATTAAACGTTTAAAAATAAAAAAATAAAGATTTTATTATTACTGAACGAGTTGAATCAGGAATTTTATTAAACACTTAAAATTTGTTTGGATTTTTTTTAACAGTCGTGATAGCAGAAGTATTCTTAAGCATTTCTCGGATTAAGATAGAATCGGAAACTGTTTTTGTCACGTATAATTTATACACGGATTTTTCGAAGAATCGTGAAGAAAAAAGCAAGAAGGAACATTCGCTAACGTCGCGCATCTCACTGACGCAAATCCGGATGATCCTTTCCCGTTCAAAACTCTCTTCAAGATAAAGTGAACCTTCGGAAGTGAATACAAAGTCGAAACTATGCAAATGCTCGCGAGTACGTTTCTGCGCGCCGATCCGTAGACATCTTCTTCGACGGCCATCTCTAGGTGTTTGCATCTTTCTTTAGCCACAAGCCGCGAATGAAGCCCCCCGACAGATCCGCTTTAGAGGAATTTTTCCTTTCTCGATCGGCCGGCGCTAAATAACGAAGTACTCACTATGTACTTGCATTAGGATCGCAAGCAAGATCCCGACTTACTCGGCCAAGGTTTCAGATTACGATGGACGACGAAAGTTCACTTCAAAATCGACTCAAGCTTTCTCGAGCGCTTTTAAAAATCGGTATCATCACTCTACAAGTTTTCCTTTACAAAAATACGCCATGTAGCCACGAACATTGTACGACGTAAAGATCGCAAAAAGATTTCGATCGATTTTGCACTTTCGTCGTATCACGAAACATACGATATATATAAAATGTCGTAAAATTATCGGATGTTCATTCAACCACAGATAAATTCAACATTGAATGTTATTTTTGGTGGGCCTTCTGCGAATTAGTTGATCTTATTAAGTAAACTTTACTGAAATAGATTTCTAATTTAGTATTCCTTCCTTCCTTCCTTCCTTTTCTCCCTCTCCCTCTCTTTCTTTCTTTCCAAGATAATTAATGTTTAAAGTTAAAAGCTTGTGACATTCTCCTAGAAAGTTTTCCCTAAAGAAAATTCCATCTACTTTTATCATCAAATTCATAGTTGAAAGGACATCCGATGGGAGTTTTAGAACATTTAAATATATACCTATGCATATATATCACATATATGCATTTTGAATTGATCAGTTACTTGGCCGAGTCATGCTTTATAAATCGCGATTCCGTCTTAATTGAGCTTTATTCCCCTCCTATCTCTATTTACTCTCTCTCTCTCTTTCTTTATCATTCTTTGTCATTTTTTATCTCAGTCTACGTATATATATATACATATATATATGGATAAGGAAGTACATTGCACGTTTCGTTGTGTTGTAGTATTCTCGGGATGAACCTGTTTGGTTGCAAATTCTGTGAAACGATGAAAGGCAGCTCTGACGTCGAGTGTGATAGGAAAAACTTTGACTCGTTACTCTGGGCTATTGTGACGGTGTTTCAGGTACCTACCAAAAAAAAAGAAAAGAGAAAGAAAAAGGATACTTTTTCACGTATCTTCTCGAGGGCATTTTTGACTTCTCTATATAGTGTATATTATATATTACTTATTTATTCGTGCATATATATTAACGTTGTACTACACCGCATCTACATATATATATATACGCTAAGTATACATACGTACTGTCACGTTTTTTGGTTTTCCGACAAGTTAAAGTCATGCGATCTCTCGTGCGTCCGCCTACACTTTATATGATTTCTGAGGCCTCAGGTAACGTATAACTGGGAGATAAGCGCTTTCCAGCATGTCGTCGTCATTTTTTCGACGGGACGGGAAGGGGGGAAAGGCAGGAGGAGGCTACCGGTACCGACTTTAGAAGTAATAGAGACATTAAACGAGGTATTATACAAATGTTTTCTTTTTTTTTCTCTGAGGGAGATTATTCTTCAAATCGTCTTCAGTATCTTTTACTTTGTGTGAATACATTGAGGAAGGGGATGGGAAGAAAAAGCTTGACTAGAGCCGGTGCTGGAGGCTCACACGTTGCACGCGGATTATCCGGTGTGCAGGGTTATCAAACGTTGCATACGATTGCCGGCGATGATTCCGGTGCTTCTTTATTTCGGGTTTATCTGTCGCTTCGCAAGCACAACGCGCGCGTGTTAATACGCTGCCTCCTGCCGCGTTTTCTGCGAACGCGTCGAGCTGGCCCCTTTTGGCATGCCTTCGCATGCATCTGTTCTCTCAGTGTGTCACAATGATAAGCGAAATTACCTGCATCTTACAAGTATTTCAAGGAGTAATTATCAAAATGTTCGGGCATATAATGAAAGAAGACAATGATATGATTTGTAATGATTCCGCGCGTAATATTGAATTCATTGATGAATTAATATATTGAACGTGTTTCTAGAAACTCGAGATTTTTGTAAGAATGCAGGCATTTTCGCTCAGGCATCGAGAAAACTCTGCTTAGACGCTTCGCATACTCACTCGCTTATCCCTGTGTGTCGACGGTTGACATTACTTTTATATCGATGTTATATTGATGTTATCAGAGTAGATGATTTAGTTATAATGTTCGTTGCGCCATCGGAATTCTTAGCAAAGTAGGAAACATCGAAGGTCGGTGTATAAAAATTCTGCCGATAGAGTCTCAAAACGATTTTGAATAATGGAAACGACAAGATCAAACTTCATCTAACAAAATCCTAATACACATACACGAAAAATCCGATCAATTATTTTCGTACGCGTTTATCACATATCATCGGACAATAAATATCCGTTACGCGCGTTCAAACAAGGAGCAACAACGCAAATAATAGAAACGTCTAAATTATGAAACGTCTAAATTATGACAACGGGATTCACTAGAAAGTTGAAAAGATACGGTAAAGTCCAAAAACAAGTCGGCGTTTTCTGGGCGCGCTTGGAATATTTGTGTTGTTTGACAACCACCCTAGGATCGCCCGGACACGCCATATCCTGCCTAAATGACACGGTAAATGGCTGTTCTAAGATTACACGGCGATCCTAGAATTGGCTTTTTGTCCTGGCTAATATATCAACGGAAATGAGACTCTTGCCCGGTTCATATCGGTGCGCGCGTTGCGCAAATTGCTTTGCATGCGATGTATCTTCTTAGGCATTTGTCGTCGCCATGTGTCGTCGTTGCTGTTGCCGTCGTCTTTTTTCGTACCGCGCGTATATATATCACACCTTGCTGCACATCACGTCTTCTCACGAAGATCGACATTCATGTACCTCACTACAGATATTTCTAGCCAGTTACACTGCTAAAAAGGAGCGTCGCTATCAGCGGCGACCGATCTCTTTGTACGTCGGTTTTCGTGACATCGCGGCGAGAAACGCCAACAGGTAGTCGCGAGAATCGCGTTCTCTGATTCTCTGCAGAAGCGAGATCATGCCGAGCCAGAGCAGCATTGTGTGCCTCGGCGTCCGTGCTTCTTCACACACTTTACCTATACGATAATTATCCACTCGAAATATACAATGAAACGATGCCTCGATATCACGTCACACATTTTTAACAGTGTAGCACAATAAACTGTTTTCTGTTACACGCTTACTTTTCTCTGTGTCTCCCACCTGTACTTCACTATACTTCACTATATACTTTACTGTACTTCACTATACTTCACCTCACCACTTACGACATTACACTTCTCTTCGTACTATCCTATACCTCTCTCTTTCTCTTCTTCTTCTTTTCTTACTCGTTCTATCCGTAACTTTTCTGTCACTTTCTCTCTTATAAACGCCCACGACGACTCGAGCGCAAAAAGAACTTCGTCCCGGGTTGTACAATGCGTGCGTGTGAAATATCGACTCGACCCGACAGGAGTATCGCCGCGTCAGCAAGTCCCTCATAATTGAACACTCGAAGACCCGAGATGAGACCTCGTGTCCATCGCACACGAATAACACAGAGCGTATTTTTACCTTCGATATAAACCAACACGGGTTAAATAAGGTACAACACGTAGATTTCAGAGAAAGCCGAATAACTAAACAGCTTTTACTCTCGTTTACCATTATGTTATCGCACGTATCTGCATCTATTTAAAAGTAAATACTCTCATTTGAAATTGTTTTATTATATATTTTCTTACTAATATGTACATATTTCGAAAGAGAATGCTTTATAGAAGTTGGATCAGATTTGATTCAGCTCTGGTAGCCTAAGTTATCAGATTATTATGACAGTTCCCGAGGGACTGCCAATTTAGTATATTTTTTAGTCGTAGTGGAAAGAGAGACACAATTTCTTTTTACATATAATCTTATAGAGATACGAGCCAGGTAGATCGCGCAAGGCACGTAATATCGTATTAACGTATCAGCAGTCTCGGTAGATTTGTGCGTACCTTTTGTAAATACTCGCTGAGACAGATTCGCCGTAATACATATTATACCGTATTTGCGTATTAGAAGATTATATATTTACGCTTGTGATACAATTATTCCTTTTTCCTCTCTCTCTCTCTCGCAAACGTTCGCCGTGACATTCTGCAACGGCAGGTGCCTGGTTTCCTCCACTATTCTCTTCTGTTCGCGGCCGCGTTCCCGGAACTCTCTTTCCGCCCCGTTTATTTTCACGCCAGTTTACATCCGTAAAGTGTGTGTGGATATCTGTCGACCCGCGGGGCATTGATTTAAAGCTCTCGTCATATTTGCCCGCGCCCCCGACTTTGCTTCTACGTCAACGAAACGAAATTCGCAAGACAAATCAACCGACAGTAATGCAACTGACAGGCTTGACAGATAATTCTTTTGCGGACGCGCCCGGATAACTGTTTGTTATGACTTCCGCGGATCAAACGTCACGTCGCGTTAAAGTCAATTATTGTTCCGACGCGCGTCCTAAAATTAGCTTTATTGATTGCCCCCATGAAACATTAAACAATTAATACGCTCGTATGACGCATTACGTCGAGAGATTATGTGCATACAAAATGTCTGATTTATATTGACGCTTCTTCGAGTAATTTCAGGGAGAGTTAAATATACTTTAATGAAGGAATTCTGTGATTATTTTTTAAGGGAAATAAATAATCAATTTTTTTTTTTTTTTTTGAAATTTTGGTTCTTGTTCCTTGCTCCGTCCCGCCGTATAAAGCCCGTTACAACCGCACACAGTCGATACGATCCGTCCACAATCCATAAATGTATACCTACTTTACACGCATTCGCCTGTATTGTTGCAAATATACAAGATACATATATTTATATATATATACTGACACGCCGAACTTGCAGAATGTGACTGTACGAGCTTCGAGTGACAGTCGTTTTCGCTGTTTTGTCCAACACAGTTGCTTAATCCCTTACCGATATGCAGTGCCTCCGTTCTCCATAAACCGAATCTGTTAAAACGAATTCTATAAATCAGTTCAGAAATCTCTTGATGCAAGATATAAAAGATTTGAAAAATATTAAAACTCAAAAATTACAAATCGTATGCTCTTAGGTAGTAGCTGAAAAATTTATAATTTGAAAAAAGAAAACGCGTTTTTGTGATACATTTAATTCTTTGGATATTAATTGCGTATAGGTGTGTAACAATATTTTATTCCATATTACTTAAAAATTTGTATGCTATATAGTATGGTTTAGCACGAGATATAAAAGTGTTAAAAAGTCGGATATTTATATCTGTAATATACATATATCTATTGGCGATGAATGGAAAAATCGAAAGAGTCTCGTATCGCACACACATATACAATAAGAGTTAAAAATAGACATTTCTCTTTGTGAAAGTATTTTTAAAATATGAGCTTTAAACCCCTAGATCGTTACTTTGAGCATTTAAGCACAAAAATAACGAACTGTAGGCTGAAACGAGGAAAAGCAATTTACTTAATAAACATTTTTATCGTGCATTCTGACAATCCAAAAAGTTAGCTAAAAATATATTAAACATCTAGAAAACAATGCGCTATTTTATACGAATTCTTAGAAAATAGAAATTTATATTTCTACCCGGGTACACGTTATAGATCACCAACTTCGTCGTGGTCGGCTGTCAGCTGCCAATTGATGCAAAAATGTTAGTGATCGACGTTAATGACGTCAACGTTCGTACAATATTCGCACTCAAATGTCACTGACGTAACAGAGAAGTCGTTACGACCGGATAAAAGTTAATCAATGATACTTCCTGCGTAATTAATTGAATAACGAGATTAGTGCGGTGAGAACGGAGACTCTGAACGGCGATCGTACCAAGTCCCAGTCCTGTCAACCACCGGTCCCACCTTCACCCCCACTGTTGATCTCTATCGCGGGGATACTTTAGGCCAGCGGATTGTCTCGGTTGCAGCATCCTAGGGATGTACCTGTTCGGGGGTAAGTTTTGCATGTGGGCGGACCGGAGTCGGCCCTGCACCTGTGCCGAGGTGGTCTCGCGGCACCCAATGTGCCGCTGTGATCGCAAACATTTCAACGACATCGTCTGGGCACTAGTCACTGTTTTTCAGGTACCACTGTTCCTCCCTCTCTTTAACGCTATTATATATATACATATCATGACGGTTTTTTTACATGTTTAAAGCGACATACACGTATATATGCGTAGCCAATTATTGCGTGTACACGGTCTTTTTTTCTCCTATCTATATATTATTCGTGTCCACGTTCTCTCTGTACAGATCGCCGGATCGTATATATATATGTATATATACATATATTTCTTCGTGTTGAGCAAACGGACCCCCGACTGTTCCCTAAGCCCGCCCACGCTTCGTCCATTCTTCTCTCTTTGTTATCCGTGCCGAGTGACAGAGCCTTTAATGGTTTGCTTTGTATTTACATGCGTGCAATCGGTATATACGTATACATGTCGACGTTCACGTTCATCATTATTCGTTTGCTCGCGCAGATCAAACTGCGCGATGACGACTCTACCCACGAGCGTGTTGTGATCTCGATTCAGCACACGCATCATCCATGTAAAGCAACTAACTAATATGCTGCAGAAACCGTTCGAAAGAGTTTCTGCCTTTCTATCACGTGTTTCTGTTTACATCTATGTATTCCACGATGCAGTCTGATGGCGTATCGATAACTTTCTAAATTTATCGCTGTGCAATTAATCTGTATTTCTTAAGTAATGTAAATAATCATTGGCACATCTCTGCGTTCATTCGAGATATTTGTACGATGACTTAAAAAGAGTAACGTTCATAAATGTTAATGAATATGTCAATAGTTGCATTTTAATTGTATGTATATATAATTTGATCTCATTCTTATGTCATTGTACGCGCAAAAGTTGTTTAAATTCGAATTTGGTGGAATAATACTAACAGAGAGAGCTACTATGATATATACTTTTTGCATGTAAATAACAATCCTACTAACGCAAATCGTTCGGTACGTTGAAACAATTTTCTTTGATGTTAGTGATTTTTTAAATTTTCAAACAGCGTGTAATATTATCAGGCTAGAAGGAGAAGTAGAAGATAGACTGGAGAGTTGATAAAAGATAGATAAACGAATACGTGGGTAGACACGAAAGCTCTCGCAAAGAGAAATTCGTGATAGAAAACATGACGCATGCATCTTTACAAAGTATTAGGACACTGGTTGGCAAAACGTTTTGCGTGTCTCTATCGAGTATTTGAATCGGTGTAACGCCAATTTGTTTTGTCGATCTCTCGCGATTGCACATATCCAAGTGATTTATTTAATAAAATTGATTTCAAGAATATTCTGCAAAAATAAATGGCTTGCCTCCGAATCTAGTTAATGCAAATTAAATCAAGTTATTTAATATGCTTCTGTGTATTTCACCGTTTAATTTCACATAAACGTAAATAACATAAACGTGTCTAACGTAATGTATAATTCAATATCTGAAATACTGTAATTAAAATTATTGACACCAACGTATTAATATTAATATTCTAACAACCAAATTGATAGATGTTATAAAATCTTTAAGTGTTAATGAATATACATTTATTGTATAGTATAATAATATATCATAATGTTGTTATAATTATTAATTTTATTATCGCAAACTCGTTACATTATTCCATTTGTTCAACGATTCAATTATTTGACCGTGTTCATTATACACAAATTCATTGCAAACACACATATACATATATACAGCATACGATTTAAATCTTTGATCAAAGACATATAAATTTTTTTTCATTCTTGAGCATGTTTTACTACATAAATTTTTACACTACATAAATTTTTGGCACGTTTTGAAAGAAAGAACGTCTTGCCGATCACGTGCCTCATTAATTAAATATAGACATTTATGCTATTTTATATGCAGCGGGAGTCTCTTCCCATTCCTCTTTTTATGTAGATTCTCACGCAGGAAGATTGGAATGTCGTCCTTTTCAACGGCATGCAGAAGACGTCCCATTGGGCTGCACTTTATTTCGTAGCGTTGATGACCTTCGGCAATTACGTCCTCTTTAATCTTCTAGTTGCCATTCTTGTTGAAGGTTTCTCGTCAGAGGTAGGAATTAGAAAATAATACACTAATACACTATTTTTCTTATTCAATGATATCTGATGTGTAATGTAGAAGAAGACACAAGAGTATACATAAATATGTGACATTTATTTAAGTCTTTCGATTAATATTAAAAATTTAATTTAATGACTATTTTATATTGTAAAGGGAATTGTCTTAAATATATTTATGTTTATGAAAATTTATTTCATAATTATATATACGCGAGTATATATGAAAAATATGATAACTGATGGTGTATTTTGCAGAGAAATGAGAGGAGAGAACGAGAGCAGAGAGAATTGGCGAAAAGACTCGCTGCAAAAGAGGCTGGAATGGGCAGCGAGGACGGATCGTCGAGAGTATCCGGATCACATTCGATCTCTGACAGCGATACGTATACTCAGGTAGTTGCTCGCGGTTGCTCCAAATAAATAAATCCAGTATTCTACGCTTATTTATTCTCCGTTATCTGTCACGCCGAGAAGATTGATTGCAAAGGTCACTCTGAATATTTTAGAATATTCTTTTCCCTCAACTTTCCCCGAACCTTTTATAGCAAATGATCGACATAATGCTTTATAGAGATTTATAAAATATCTCAAATATACAAGGTATTAATTAAATATGCGAAAAAATATGATTTCCGATTTTTTTATTATTCATTGTATTTACTGCTTATTTTTAGGGTGCGATTCACTTAGCGCTCCAAACGCTCGGAAACATTTCAGCCTTGTTGTTTATCAAATGTTAAACAAGGCCAAAATGATGCTCTGAAACGTTTAAAGCGTTTAGTGAATCGCACCCTTAGAGAAATATAGGTAGAATTGTCACGAGATTTATCTAAATTGATTTATCTCAGTTTTATACAGCGTTCATTTTTCTTCACGCTATTTGCAGGATCAAAAGAACTCGTGGCAGAGTGCAGAAGAGCTTAGGAAGTACAAGGATAACAGGGAGAAGCAGAACAGCGTATGGAAGCAGCGGATCGATGAACCTAAGTGTAACATCCAGAAAGAGAGCAAGATGATGGGTGTGGCAGGTCAGCCGCCGATAATCACTCATACGGCAGCTACTCCACAAGACTCCCCGAACACCACACTGGACGTCGGTTACAGAGACCTCAATTGTCGAGCAGTTTATCCGGCTGCTGCCCTTTCAATCGAGTCGATCGATCGATCCGGTGTACGTTGTTTCATTTCAATAAGAACTCGTCGTCATTACGCACAGGCGGAAGTTTTCATTGCGTAATTGATATAATAAAACATTCGCGTCTGTACTTGAAAATGGAAATTTTTCCGTTTTTCTTTCTTATATCGAATTTTTCATCGGTTAATATCTCGATGAAGTTGTCATACAATTTTAAATTCGAAATGTATTCTGCTGTATCTCATTAGAATCCCAGATTAAGGAGGACGCGTTACAAGAAAATATGATAATAACGAGTGCTTTGTATTCGCAGAGTCAGTGCAGTATACCCTCGGGGTTGTTAAAACTGCCCGACGTATCCAACAAAATACCGACGAATAACTTAATAGCTGGTCAATTCCCGAGACGCATAAGCCTCGTTACGGCCGTTGTTAATCCCTCGACGAGGGACTCGAGTTCTAGGTATCTGCGTTTCGGTTGCTCGCTCCTCGGTTGCATTAAATGACGTTCTCTTTTTTTCTGATACCGCTTCTTTCCACTTCAGCCCGCCGAGGGTACAAAGAGGATACTCGTGGCGCTTGTCACGGCCATCTTTACGGAGGAAACGATGGTCGCAAAGCGATGACGAACACACTGGCCATACGACTGTACTCAATAATGGGCGCAGTACTCTCGTTGGATCCAATCTAACGTAAGTCGATAAAAGTATTATCACTCGCGGAGAATAATTAAGTAATTAATTATCAACATTTAGAGTTGATTTAACAGGCGAATTTATTCCTATTTTCATGCAAAATTTCTTCTGTTAGTTTTTCACGTACATAATATTAAATTAATATGAAAATGATAAAATAAATAGTATGATATAAGTTATTTAATAACAATTAATATATGTGATTTCTTGCAGATTTAATGGCGGTTATTTACACGGTTCGATAAGAAATGATACTCAACGTGACGCGCCCAATAATCGAACTACCGTCCTGACAAGCAATAATCGTAGTTTGAGTCCTAATAATTCGCTCGAAAGTCATGGCCCCTGGTCGATTCGTCGTTACACAGTTACGCCTAATCAGGTGAGTTACGACATAATATTGTTGACATTTACTAGGTTGACATTAATCATTACTTTACATTAAATTATTACTTTTAAGCTTTTGAGAGAGAAGAGTTTTTCGCGAATCCTTATATAATCCTTGTACGATTACTGAAACGTCACGACTTGCAGATGCGATGGATCGGCGAGCTTTCGCGGAGGAATTCCCTGCGCGGATACGAGAATGTCCATACGTCTACGAGGAAGACGCTGCCATTGGACGAGATGCTCGCACCATCAACCCCACGCACGATCAACAATCTCTCGATGGAAACCGGTCCACTGCCGAGAATTAAGCGACTCCACGAACAAGAAGAGGAACGTCCGAGAACGGGTGGCGAGCAGACGCCGCCGTCGAACGGTCATGGTAGCGCGAGCAGCATTGAGAAAATAAAAAAGATATTCATGTTTTTTGAACCTAAGGGCTGCCTGCAGGAGCGCGAAAACTATTCCTTGTATTTATTCCCACCAAATAACAGGTAATACTATAAATAAGAGTAATGTTGCTTGATTAACGTTTGAAACTTTAAGACGAACGAGAAGTGTTACAATGGAGATGTAATAATAAAGAATAATAAACATGTAATAGAATAAATTAACTGCCAGAGATAAAGTGCAGATTCTATTATATGACATTATTATTAAATTAAATTTGAATGAATAATTAGCAGATTTTTAAATATGATTTTTAAATATGAATTTATGGTTTTTTTGGTGCTGCAGATTTCGCATTTTGTGTCAATGGCTTGTGGATCAAAAATGGTTCGATAACGTGGTATTGCTATTTATCGGATTAAATTGCATTACTCTGGCAATGGAACGACCGAATATACCACCGAACAGTCGCGAGAGAGTTTTTCTAGCCTCCGCGAATTACATTTTTACTGGCGTGTTCGCCATCGAGATGTTCATTAAGGTAACGTACTAATATGTTTTGGAGATTTTAGCTGTAACATTCACATAATAATTTCGGATACTGATATTTCAAGTAAAATTTCATTTCACAATGACTGAGGAAGAATGAAAAAGAGAAATTATCATAAGTATAAAATCGCGTGTGATTTCAATGTTATTTTTTTTTAGGTTGTCGCTACGAGTATGTTGTATGGTCCAGACGCTTATTTCACATCAGGTTGGAATATTATGGACGGATCTCTCGTTATCATTTCTATAATTGATTTATTGATGTCGTTACTCTCGGCTAGTAGCCCTAGAATATTCGGCATATTAAGGGTAAGACTGTCTTCACTTGTTAATAAATATTTCTTAATCCTTATTAGAACAGCTATTCTGACTAACGTAAACAGATGGTATTAAAATATTTATCCGGGTATTGTATTCTAATGAAAGTGCTTAATTTTTAACGTTTGATATTATATATTTAATTCAGAATAAAAAAAATTAATTTAAAAATTAATGCTGATGTTACATGTTTTTTCTAACTGATCATTTCTGTGAAAAAATGTAGGTATTCAGACTGCTGAGATCGCTGAGACCTCTGCGAGTCATCAATCGTGCACCTGGTTTAAAACTGGTCGTTCAGACATTGCTGTCTTCATTACGACCCATCGGCAACATTGTTCTCATCTGCTGCACATTTTTCGTGATTTTTGGTATTCTCGGGGTGCAACTGTTCAAGGGTGCGTTCTATTATTGCGAAGGCCCCGATATCAAGGATGTACGCAATAAAACGGATTGCCTGGCTGACAAGCGAAACGTATGGCTAAACAGGAAGTACAATTTCGATGATCTTGGCAAAGCCCTTATGTCGTTATTCGTTTTATCGTCGCGAGACGGATGGGTAAACATCATGTATACCGGTCTAGACGCTGTTGGAGTCGATCAGCAGGTGAGAAAAATAACGATTGAAAATGCATGTCTTTCCTTTTGACAATATTTTTCTGTCAGTTAATCGCAAAGATGTTTTTTTTTCCATAAATTCCGGTTTGGATAAGCAGATATTTTATTTTGCAACATGATAGTCTTTGATGTGTCTTCGAAGCAGTGCCGCTTTCTTTATATGATTTATTACTTATGTCTATAAAAAATATAATTAAATTCCGATACTCACAAAATAATTTCCAACTGATGAAACAATATTAATTACAGCCTATCGAAAATTACTCTGAATGGCGACTATTGTATTTCATCGCGTTCATATTGCTGGTGGGTTTCTTCGTGCTGAACATGTTCGTCGGCGTGGTGGTCGAAAATTTTCATAGGTGCCGTGAAGAACAGGAGAAAGAAGAGCGCGTGCGAAGGGCGGCTAAGCGTGCGTTGCAGATGGAGAAAAAGAGACGAAGTGAGTGGCCGCCAGTGGGTCAACTAGGTTAATGCCACTTTTACATCACGCACCAGATTAAACCAAAGATATCGATGTATGCAATGTTGATCATGCTTTTCAGAGATGCACGAACCGCCGTATTACACCAGTTACTCTAAATCGCGACTGTTTGTTCACAACGTCGTGACGTCCAAGTACTTCGACTTGGCGATCGCCGCCGTTATCGGTCTCAACGTCGTCACGATGGCGATGGAGTTTTACATGATGCCGAAAGCGCTCACTTACGCATTGAAAATCTTTAATTATTTCTTCACCGCCGTCTTCATTCTCGAATCCATCATGAAACTTGTCGCCCTCGGCGTGCAGCTTTATCTGAAGGATAAGTAAGCATCTTTTTTCAGTATTTTTATATATGTATATATCTACACCAAGAGTTACACCGTTGGTTGAAGATAAGCGTAACGTTATCTGAAGTCTCATAAGAAAAAAAGTTCTAACAGCGTTCTTCTTTCAGGTGGAACCAATTGGACGTGGGAATAGTGATACTATCAGTGGTCGGCATCGTGCTAGAAGAGGTCGAATCTAAGATTATCCCCATTAATCCCACAATAATTCGCGTAATGCGAGTGTTGCGAATAGCTCGAGTGTTGAAACTTTTGAAAATGGCGAAGGGCATACGTGCCCTCTTGGACACGGTGATGCAGGCATTACCGCAGGTCGGCAATCTGGGGCTGTTATTTTTTTTACTCTTCTTTATATTTGCCGCGCTAGGAGTGGAACTCTTCGGTCGACTAGGTAATTATTACTTCAATAATTTTATTAGCTCTTATATGAGCATGAAAATAGCTGGATAACTGTAATTGAATAATGCTAATTTTTTTTTCACAGAATGCAACGATGATATGCCTTGCCAAGGTCTTGGCGAGCACGCGCATTTTAGTAACTTTGGCATGGCCTTTCTGACGCTTTTCCGTGTCGCCACTGGTGACAACTGGAATGGAATCATGAAGGACACGCTGAGGGACGATTGCGACGATGCGGCGGACTGTGTAAAAAATTGTTGCGTGAGCACTATCATCGCGCCGATATTTTTCGTGATTTTCGTTCTGATGGCGCAATTTGTACTAGTGAACGTCGTTGTTGCTGTGCTGATGAAACATCTAGAGGAAAGTCACAAACAGGTGATGTTTCCAGACAATTTTATATAATAGATTTGACTTTACCACGAATATACGAAGTATAATATTTTAATTCCTTCCTATGAATTTTAATTCCTATGAATAAAGATGGAGGACGAGCTCGATATGGAAACGCAATTGGAGAGAGAATTAGCGGCGGAGCAGGAAGAACTTCTTGAGGAGGAAGACGAGGACGACTTAGCGATGAATGGTAGAATAGACGGTGATGAAGATGACGATGATGATGATAAGGAACGCGAGTCAATGGTGGTGAATGAAAAAATACATGTCGCGAGACCAGGATTGGCCAAAGTTCGGTCTTTACCTGCAAATTTTATTTACAATCCACCGAGGGAGAGAAACATCGATGGTGAGAGCATTATTAATTATTTATAGCTTTACTATAATATTGCGATATTAATATATTATATCTTTGTCCCTATATAATATTATATTGCGTCTTATTATAAAAATAATTGACTTCTCTATCTTCCAGATGCCTCGATTTCCGTGTCCTTGGACGAGAAACGTCGCAGTTCATATTACCGCAGTTCGAGTTCAAGACCGTCCAAGTTTAAATCGAAACGCCGGCAAACCTTCCATTCGAGCCACCACCAACGAAGGTCACTGCTGCCAATGCACTTTGAGGTCGCCGAAGTCTTTGAGAAACCTGTGAGCAATCTGAGCGTGCCTCGAATTATTTCACATCGCAGCTACGCCACAACTAGTCAAGACAGTCGCGTACTACGTCAAAAGTCGCCGGTGAGAAATCATATTTCGATAACGTAAATTCAGTAAATTTCGCATGCTAAATAAGAAACAAGCAGCACATATCGGTCACACTATAAATTATCATAAAACTGGATAGAAAATATATTGTTTACTCATTTAATTGAGTGAATAAATTTCATATTATTATTTGCCTTCACAGCACGGAAATATAATAAAATCTTTGTTCTCTTTTTCTTGCTCTTAGTAAAATTTTTTTTCTAATGTTTACAAAAAAAATATTATCCGGAATTAGTGAAGTGAAATATCATTTGCAACATCAATTTTGCAGGTGACCACCAGTGAACCGCGTGAAAATAAGTCTCTGTTAACCGTGAGCAAGCCGCCGACCAGCCCCTCGCTGATCCCTTCTCCCGGCTCTAGCAGCACCCTAAGCGTCCCGCCGAAATTGACCAGCGATCGTTACCTCATGCCGACCGCCGAGATCTACCCGTCCAAGGCGACAATGCGCCGCCGGACATCGAGCGACACGCAATCACCGTCGCAATCGGATACAAGCGCAGGCCCCGGTACTAGCAGCTCGCGAACGCCCAGCATCGCGAATGGCTATGCCGGCGGCAAGATTCGACTGGAGGAACCAAAGATAAAGACAGACGAAAGAAGACGTCCGACGACGACGGCCCCTCCAGAAGACCTCGATGTGCAGTCCGTTATCAACGAGAGGAGGCCGTCCAAGTTGAAGACGCACGACGCCACCGGTGCGTCCACCACCACCAGCATCGCCAGCGATCAGTACAGCGCGATGATGCGCGGCGAGGGTTACAGCCATATCTACGTCACCACCGAGGACAGATCCGACGAGGTCCCGTCACCGTGCGGCAATGCAAGCGAGAGCACTGGCACCGGCAGCCTAAGCGTCGCTGGCAGCCTCAGCGCCGTTGCCAGCCTCAGCGTCGCCGTCAGTGCCGGTGCGGCTGGCAGCATCAGCAACGGTAGTGTCAATGATAGCGGCAACGGCAACGGTAACGGCAACGGCAGCGGCAGCCGGAGCGGCAACGGCAACGGCAGCGGCAGCGGTAGCGGTAGCGGTAACGGCGGCGGGGTGCACATCGGCGAGGGCGGCGCTATCGGATCTGACGTGAGAATATACGTGGACGACACGGATTCGGCGAGCAGCAGTAACGAGCAACGGCGCGGCGGCAGATTGCGCGACGACGAAACCCTGGACGTCTCGAACTCCTCCACTACGACGATGCGAAACGGTAGAGGCAGCGGCGGCACGGACGAGAGCAAGGAGACACCCGAGAGACCGTCCTCCACCGGTGGATCGTTAGATCCCTCTTAATCCAGGGCGAACGAGCCGATGTAGTCTGTAAACATGGGATATTACATGTTATACACATGGTACACATTGCACGGCGGAAACACACCATGACGGAAGATCACGGGGAAGAGGTTTAAGAAAGGGCTCTAAGAAAGACTGTAGTGCATGACAATATAGTCGTTATATTCTAGTCACTTCGCCGCCGTGAACTTGCCAAAATGAACAAGTCGAGCATTTAGAGGGAGGTTGAACTATTTGGGAACAGGAGCGCGAGGGAGAGAGTACGAAAAGAGTATCTCGTGCATCGCGTAAACGAGATACGATCGCGAATGGCATGATGTAATGTAATTAGAAGAATCTACCGATGTATAGCGCAAAAAAATCGGCTACGCAAAACGCGCGACGTGCGCGCATCGCGTAACTTGAAAACCTATGACAATCTCTTATTGCCAACGGAACTGATCTCATTGTTCCGTTTCCGAAGCGTCGATGGAAATCGATTCGTAGGAATTGGTAGGAAGAACGACGTAGATCGCGTCGATAAAAATTAGAAAAAAAAGAGAGAGAATTTCAGTAGTTTATAGCTAGATTTTATGTCGAGTCTACGCGACAAAACTGCAATTAATTGGACCACACCTTCTCGCCTTTCCTTATTCTCTAACTCTTGAAAAATTGCGCGCGGTTCGCCGATTGGAAATCAAAGATGTCTACAATCGATCGATGTGGATTGCATTCTAGTCACTGGATGGACTAACGGGAATGATAATTAAATTGGACTGATGTAAATTTTTTGCGATTACATATACATGTGCCTGATTTTTTAACTAAAATAATCAGATTTATATAAATTCAAATTTATCTAGTTTAGAACGGATATGATAATTGTTATTCTTACAATTAAGTCAGAATAATATAGAGACTTTGATTTTCACGAATAATTTCTTTTAACCGGAATTAAAGATTCGATCGATCAATTGTGGCGATTGTTGGACAATCGGCGTTCGAGAATCGTGATTTATCTTCGTTTCGTTCACTTCACTCTTTTCACACACTAGAGCGTTCTTCTCGTTGACATCTGTGATATACTTTAATCGTAGCGTATTTCCTAACGGTAACAGCAAATATCAGAACGAAATCGTAACATCCAGCAGCAGCAGCAGCAGCAACAACAACAACAACAAGAACAGCGGCAGCAAGGAACAGCAACAATTTAGGGATGTAGCTGACTTTTTAATAAAACGAAAACCAATGTTTCGGTGGCTTTCGTGGGGCGTAAAAATAGAGAGACAAAACAAAGATAAATAGGAACTCTATACTGTACATACATACATCTACGAATATTCTATACTCTACACTTGGTGTGGTTTATTTTGATACTACCGCGTGCGGTAATATATTTAACGATTGTCGAAGTAAGTCTAACAAAAAAAAAAGAAATAAGAATAAACAACTCTATGCCTTTTACGAGCGTTGACGAACCTTCGTGCGGTGGTGGTGCCCGCGTTTTTTTTTTTTTTTTAGCGAAAGGGCGACCGACGACTCCAACTACCCTTTGTCGGGTCGAAGGTGTAGTCGCTAAAATCATGTTGAGACGCGCCGGGCGCGTCACATCGCTTGAACAAAAAATTAGTAATCGTCGACCAATCGATCGCTCGGTTAATATTGCGTTTCATTTAATAAGTCTAACATAATCTCGAATCGAGCGGCGTTTTTACGTTGAGTTTAAGTGGAATTCCTGGTCCAATGCTGAGCGGAACAATTATTGAATCTTCGGTGAAAATATTATTCTGGTGAACACATAGTGGTTCCAAGGAGTTGCACTTAACATCAGAATGGCTGAGAATTTGCTAGAAGAATAGTTTCTTATATAACGTGAATATAACTTGAGAAAAATTATCATATAGAGTATAAGTTTAAAAATATATTGTAACTTCGTTGTGTCTCGTTTCTTGAATATTTTCGATGGTATTTTATCGTGAACTACATTTCCTACATTTCACTTAATTATTTCTAAAGAGACCGACTTTCACAGATCGGGATATTCCAAATAGTGTTTAAATAAAATGTATGATTTACACAGCTTAAAATTTCGTGTTGTTACGCAATGTTACGCAATGTTACGCAAAAGAGAAAGTAAGACTTGAAACTTTTACAAAATTGCAAACTTTATAAAATTTAAAAAGAATATGTAATGATAATTGTCTTTGCCGTTCTGGTGGTAATAAATCTCAACTGGAAAACGGAGTAGCGCAAAACATACGTAGCAAGCATAGAAAGAAGCAACGAGCGATTCCGCATTGCTGTCAGATCATGTTAAGTTAAATCCGGACCAAGCAAATGAACACGAACGAACGCGAATGAACAATGGTAGGCACCGTTTGCACTTATTGAAGCAACTTGTTCATTCGTGTTTGTTTGCTTGGTCTATAGATCCGGCTTTAGACATTTTAAGGAAAGTAGATAATCTCGTATCCATGTGCTTACGTACTTGCGTTTCTTCGGCACCACGACCGGCTCTCGATAGCTCGATAGCGTTAGACGACTGACCTCCGAATTATAGTTAACTCTAGACACGCGCCGATTACGATCGTGCGCGAGTTTGCCGATCAGCTGCACACGTATCGATAGTCCGGCAATTGCGTACTATATTAAAAAAAAAAAAAAATACATAGGAATATCGGTTCAAGAGGATGTCGAGAAAAGTAAAAAAGTGTGTCACTAGAGAATTTTACGATCGTGCGTATGTGTGCACGCGTGATGGAGAAGAGAGGAATGTCGTATTGAAACTCGCAGCGTGCCTCTCGAGTCTGTTCTTCGCCCGTAGAGAAGGCAGTGCGTAATCGTCGAATTAATGAAAGCGCAAAACTATATAAAAACGAAGAGAAACATAACGGAGAACATAACGGAGAGAGAAGCAGAAACCAAAATCGGGGTCGCGGTCGGTCACCCGAGATATGTAACATGCTATTTTAATTACGGTAATGGGGGTGAGTAACCGGGGAGCGTCTTTTCCTGTTTGCCTGATGTCTTGCATGTATGCGTTTGATGATTGGTGATGCGAAACTTTGGCCTCGCTCCACCACACGTAACCGGAGAGTATGATCGATAAGAATGTGGGGTACATGTGCGACGGAGAACGTACGAGGAGAGATTCGAGATAACGGGGAGCTCGAGGGAAAAAACTAAATATGTACAAATGTAATAAATCGAGCGACGATTACGTTAAACTGGCCTATTACTTTTATTAATCGACCATCCACCATCCTGATTTACATTTAGTATCTAATCAATATTGCAACAAACAATATCCTTTGACATTTAAGCGGCAGCCTGTTTCGGCATATCCAATCAATCCGCGAGAATCTGTTAATTATGATGATAATTTATTATTGTTATAAAGTTATCATTATTATAAAATCGTAAATTCAATCAAGTTACATTTTATTGAATGTATCTTTTGTTGAATTTTATTTAGTTAATAAAACTATAGAATTACACACATAATTTTATGAAAAATATAACTTTTAAGTTCACGTTCACCTGGTACGGACATTCATATCTCACTAAGTGTACCGTGCACCCGTATTCTATAGATACATGTGTATTCCGGATTACCACTGTTAGAATGGACTTTCAGCTCGATTATCTCGTACGCTTCTTTCGCTCGATTCTGCAGTTAATTTTTTATTTCATGTAATTGAATATAAAAATTGACAATTAAGTGAATGACAAATGTTAATTATATAGAAACATATATCGTATCAAATATTCCACCTGGACTTCAAAATACTGCAACGGCGAACCAGTATTGTCATATATAAAACTGCCGAATAAGAAAGGCTTCTCATCATCGAGACTTGTTAAACCCTAGAATCAATACATGTAACAAGTGACAGACAGCTGTTTAAAATAGCAAATATGATACCTACACGTTGCATATAAAATACGTACTAAAATATATTTATTTATGAAATTACGATACAAAAACTTCAATATTACATATAATAATCAGCTCACCCAAATGGAAAAATCTTTTGGTGCCGTAGCAGTCTCGCCAGTCGGAGATATCAATGAAGAGATGTGTTCCAAGCTAACTCCAGACACGTGCACATGGCCGAGTAATCGAATCACCACGCTGCCGCTATTGCCCTTGAAGGCCCAGCATTCGCCCGGTAAAACGCCGGTCTGGTAAATACTTTGGGATCAGAACGTTAGTAAAATTAGATATAATCAGGTAACCTGTATCACAGCTCGGGGCGTGTTCTGCTGTTGACAAAGGGGTATGCCGAACAGATTGAGCACAGGTGCACCGGTCGAGTAAGGTTCAGTGTCTCGTGTCGAAAGAATAGCACCGCCTGCGGATAAAAGATTATTTGACAATGAGTCGAAGACGCGTTATTATGTCTTTATAGTATTTTTTTTTTTTTTACTGAAGAGTAAACTATCGAAGACACGTCTATTTATGGAAGATGAGAGATAATTTTACTATCGCGAAAAAAATGATTTGCATATATCTTTCTCATAATATCTTGAATTGTATGATAGTTTCTGAGAAGAGTTACACAAAAATTAGGTACTGCAAGTTATTTTCAAGCCGACTGAAAAAAAGAAGTAAAAAGGCCACTACATATCCTACTTACGCATGAGATTACTAGCAGGTCGCAGCAGAGCGCCCTTTAATTAATATGTTCTGGATAAAAAAAAAGCGTACGTAAAAATAGATTATTGGATAGAACCTGAGCTTTCAAGAGCGTAATCCGTTCTCCCAGTTTTGTCGGCGTCATACGTCTGTAATTCATTTCTCACCACACTTCTGACGGTCTCCGGTGATAGGGCCTTCAGCAAGTTCTTTGTATGCAGACTCATCTCTGTTGCAACGCGTACCACTTGTGATAAATGTTAGAAACTGGCGAACGACGAAATCGTTTGTCGAATAAAGAGATAAAAATAAAAGGTACGACAAATAATTAGACGCGCATGAATGATACAAAAAGAAAGGCTTTCATTTTGTTTTATGCAAGCCCTTGCGATATGGATAAGCTGCCTCAATACGTCGCTCCATTTATTTAGTCGATATATATTTGACGTCAGAGAAATGCCACTGCACCGGGCGCAGCATCCGGTCAACATTTATACGCCGCACCTTTCTTACCCTCGGACACTTCGTTCCTCAAGTTGAGAATAGCTTCTGACATTTTTGGAATCACGCTGCCCACTTCCTTCAACTTGTTCTTCAGCTCGTTGCGCATCTCTATTATGTTCTTCACCTCTAGCTAATGCAATTTTTGCAGAAACAATAACAAAAGCATCAATTCTATCTTGTAACGGTATTAAGATAAAAAGGATTTACTCTTGAAAAATGTTGAGACAGCAAACAATTACCGAGAGAGTGTCCAAATGAGATCTAAGGTTTCCCAAGTCCGCTTTGATCATTTTAAATGACGCACTTGCGGAATATTTATCGCAGAGGTGGGATACGGACATCGCTAAAAATATCGGAGCTCTTTATAAATTGACTCGCGAATAGATTTATTTAAATTTCACAAATCGGTCATATAGAGATACCAAGAGAGCCAATTGAAATTTTGTACCGAGTTAATTATTTATCAAACTAAGATCTCGTACCGAGCATCGACGTAATGACACAGAAAGCGAAAGGTTTGACGAGTTTGGTGTACCAAGCGGATCGTTGATTGCAACTGACTACGGTACCCGGACAATTCCCTGCGTTAACGCAACAAAAGGTGTTCCGGGCGCTCATCAGTGTCGTTTCGTCAAGCAATCATGTCCCAAGTAGTCTCAGAAGAAACGCGCTAAGAGTCGACGAAATTAATTTATTGGCGACGCTTCTTGTGAGTGGTACTCGCACGTTTTTTTACTGAACGTATGTGTCAAAATTTGGGTAATCATTGACAATCGTTTGTATACATAATCGATATATTGCAAAAAGACGAATCGCGATTCGAAATACTTAAATTGTCGTATACCGGGAGAAGATGACTTGTTTATCATTTTCAAGTAGAGTAATAATATAAAACAGTTCTGGATTAAAAGAAAAGATTTATTCCATTTTGATGAAATATTCAAATATATTTTCTTATTTTATTTTCGTTATATTATTTGAGGGTGTACAGAAAATATATGTACAGGGTGAATGTAGACAATACTAAAATGTATATACATTATTTTTTAAGCAAACTTTTCCAAATAATTATCCAAAAAGATGCGATCTAATTTCGTTTGCCTATAACATACACATTTTTTTAGACGGGGTAAAAGAACACCCGTAATTCACTTTGTATAAATTGCTATATTTTACTAAGTTTAGTATACTTTTTGTAAATATAATCTGTTGCTCTAAATAAATGTGATACATTGTACGATATAATATACATATAAGTTTGCCTGCTTTAAAACATCTTTCATCTTCGAAATTATATATATGGAATTTGCATTGATGTTTATGTTTAAAGCATAATACTAATAAAATAAAAAGAGAAGATCCATAAAAATATTTCTGGTGCTGATTGCCTTAATCTGATCTTCGTTGATCTTTATTGTTAAACGAGGTAACAACATCTTGGACGATAGTAACACACATAAAATGTTACCGTTGTATCCAAATGTAAATATGTTTTTTCGATCCTAAAGCTATCTCACATTGTGACGTAATATTGGACGCTTAAAAGTTAACGTTACTATATATTTTTCAGGGCGGCATGTATACGTAAGTTGAGTCGAGTTTCAAAATCATAATCTTTGTACTGATTTTGCGCCTTTAGTAGGAAATTTTTGCCTTCGTTAGGATTCTAAAATGTGAGACAATAAAATTGCATAAGAAATGACGAAAATATAGACGATGTATATATAATATACTTACGTTGTTGTTACTAAGGCTACTTCCTAATTCGTAGAGCGCAAACGCGCTAATGTGCTGGTCGTACTCGTCCTTGGACGGATACCTATGTTTCAAACAATTTCGGAAACTTTTAATAGCCGCTTCGGTATCCCCCAGATAAAGACACGCTGCGCCTTCGATAAGATCAGTTAAACCCACCATCGGCTCCTCGGAATGATTTTCCTTGCATTCTGATAATAAAGTTACGTAATAGATAAAACATAAAGAATTTTTTGTGCAAACAATTTAGGAGTCATCAGACAATATTCAAATAGATCTCTTTTTCGAATTGAAATATTATCGGTTACACGTTACAGGATATAAAACGGATGGAACTGAAAATCAATCTATTATTACCATTCGATATTTCTCGCAGCGATTCTTTGGTACAGGACGGAAGGGCGTTCCACACGTACATTGATTCGTATACGAGCAACTTATAATACAGAACTGTGTAAGGATGCCCGGTCTCCTTATCGACGATCTTCGGCATCCTGCGCATGATAAAAACATCGAGTTGCGACTCGCTTTTCGTCTCGTGGAACCAAGGGAGGATCTTGCTGTACAGCGACAGGAGAATGTCAAACTTGCCGTTCGCTCCGCAACAAACTGCAAATGTGTACAATGAAAAAATCCGAGTCTGCTTATTCGAGGCGTCGCGTCGAAGCGATGTTGACGTTACCCATAGCTAAGTAGGCGTAGAAGCCCTTGGACCATCTCGACTGCTGCTGCAACTGCAATAAGGATCGATATGCCTCGTCGTAGCTCAAGCGTATCACGTGGCACCAAGCCACCTCGTGCAAGCACAGCAATTTGACTTCCCTCTGAGTCGCAACGTCCACTGCTTTGCCGAACGCTTCTAGCGCTGCATCGACATTTGTCTACGAAACGATTGGAGCATGCAACAATGAATAATATTATATTAATGTCAAAATACATGGAATTGAGAAAGTAGCAAATCAGGTTGTATACTAGGCGTAAATATCTTTCTACCACAACGCATTTAGATGTTCATAAATAAAAATTGTAATTATAATACTTGTAAGGGTTGAAGGATATAAGTAAAGGTTTTTTTTAAAATAAATTAATAAGAAGTTGTAGAAGATGGTGATTATTAATACTCAATTGATTAATCTATTAATACCTCCAAACGTTCCATTCTACCAGCAAAGAAGAGAAAAAGGGCAGAGTTTTGGAATTCGGCATGACATTCAGCTATCAGCTGCTTCGCTGCCGCGACTCCCGCTTTTACATTAGACCCGTCAAGCGCGAAAAACGGACGTACGATCGTGTGATACCAAAGGAGGGATAATCTATGACAAAATAGTAGCATATTGACCAGTCGTTTTGTATAAAAAGTGTCAGAATATAACACGGAGATTGATAAACATTAAGATTGATAAACATGGAGATTGGTAAACATGGAATTGATAAACATGGAGATTGATATACGCTAGCGTATATAATACGTTCAATCAAAGTAAAAAAAGATTTAATATAAAAAAAAGGCAGTATATATATACTTTAAGATACATAAAATATTTTATGCAAGTTTTTAATTATTCTACACACTGGTTTGTAAAAATACATTTAGAGGAAGGAGCATTCAAAATTCATAATACACTCACGTAGCGAGCGGTGCGCGCATATCTTCGCCAAGTCGTGCATACATAAGGGCAGTAAGACCAGACTGCCTATTGCCTTCAAAGCCGAAGAAGTGGATTACTTTCAGCACAGACGGTGGCAAGAGGCTCACGCACAGCTGATATACACCGTAACCGAAGCTTGCGGCCGACATTAAACGTGTCACCTCCGTAGGTTCCACGAAGCTGCGAAATACATTCTGCTTTAATTAAATTTTCAAGCGCGAGCTTGGAACATGCGAGCGAGGAAGGAAGAAAAGCATAGTGATCAAAAGTAGCTACAAACTTCGCTTTCACGAAGCGAGTATTATGAAGCAGTGTGTGAGTTTACTGGCGCAAAATTAGATCGCCAACAGTGATCGGAGATTCGATCGCACCCTCCGCGAAATATGTCAGTAGGTGCTAACGCGCACGGGCAATGCCTTTCTCTCATGAGAGGAGAGGATAATGGGTGAAAGAGAGAGACGATGGGTGAAACGAAGGAGACGAGAGATTTTGAGTAAGAAGAAACAACAATTACGGTGTCTGTTGTTCGGACGTGATGCCAGTGAGCGAGAAGAACATTGATAGTGAGCTTCGCAGACCTGATGGCGACGACACGGGTGTCACGTTGTTTGTGTAACCGTTGCAGGACGGTATCGACCATTCCGTAGATTCCGGACTCTGCGGGCTCTGCAGAGAAGATCCATTGCTCGTCGGTGTGATGCAACATGGACTGAATCCTGAATACAAAAACAATAGAAAAATTTTATTGAATTCTTATTAAATAAATATTCTATTATTCTATATCCTATTTATTAATCTTCAGATTTTACTTAATAAAACTATGGTCGTTAGGACTAAACATCTTCTGCAAAGCTGCTACGATCAAAATTGTAATTTTCTGATCTTTTTAAATCTTTTCTAATCTTACAATACATAATTCTAATTACACACCGGTCGGATTTGTACCGAAGGTGCGACGATACAGTTGCGAAATCTGAGTGTACGCGTGCTGATAAACACGCCAAGCTTTACGAAGCATCCAACAACCGCGAACGTATCCTGTTAGCTCTTGTTGGAGGAACAATGACACGGCTGAGAATACCTGCGTATCTGCTAGAACGATTTGGCGTTCTAACTTATTCACATAGTCCTTCTGAAATTAGTTTCATCACTGTTTCTTTTTTTTTCCATTAATCAAACCGTCTCGTAAGTTCGTTAACGTAATTATAAGCATTTGACGACGTGTGATATTTCATTAGATTAATGTATTATATCGATAATCAAAGTTTGGAGCGCAATATCGATTTAAGTTCAAGTTCGATACCATAAATACAAGAAATAAATCTTACATAGATTTTATTTTTTATTGTTACTCAACGATAATCGCAATCATTTCTGCGCGTCCAAATATATATATAAAAAAAATACAAACTAAACAAAATTATATTAATTATATTAATAAAATCTTGTTGAGGAAACTTACATCGGTCTCTTCTGCTCTAAACACTTTACTTTTCATGGACTTCAGCCACCCTATGTCACCTGCACATTCCCGTTCCATGTCTTTAAGCAATAATGTTGCTTGCTGGAACTTGTCCTCTTCGAAAGTCATCAGGGCATTCTGCACGATTCATCAAATTGTATTAAAAAATACTATCGCCAGGCATTAAAACATTCAAGATGCCTTATGCATTTCTCATTAATCGGAGCAAATAACGCGCTCGTCGTCTCACAGTTTTGTTATACCGTAACAAGATTATGAGATTACTTTTACTCGATTCGTCCGTCCTGGGATGATATCAATCGCTATCGATTTTATGTTTTCCGATGCACGCGTGTGCTCGCGGTTTATTATTAAAACCGATTAAGTAACAATAACATTCTTTCGCGGCCTTGAACGTTAAGCGTACCTCGGTGGAATCGATATATGGCTCATCACGGCGTTTTACGTACCATGAAGAGAACAAAGCAACGGCCAGCTTTGACGTGGAAGCTATGAGGATGCTCGGTAAAGAGAGCTTCAGCTTCCTCGGTTTTGTTGTTCAGCAGCAGGGAGATGCCGGTCCTGGCGACTTTCCAGTCCTTCATCGCGTCTTGCGCCATTATCCCCGTGAAAAGGATTTCAGAAAGTTATACGGACGATGAAGAGACTCGGACGTTTTCTCCTCGAGACTGTCGGCTATACGTGTTCGTCAAATGGAAAACATCTTTCCACCGTGCAGGATTGTCAATCGAGAGTTTACGTAAAGGTCACTTGCTCGCGCGAACATACTGATAATTGTTGATTTATTGCTGTGTCAAGTTCAATGGTCGGAAAAATATATGCGGTACGCAGAATATATCCCGTACGTTTAAATACTTTAAATTACGAGCGTGCCAGCCACGTTGTGGTCACCGCTGTCGTCACTGATCAAAATCAGTGCGATGCATCCTTACGAGCGCCGCGTTTTCTCCTTGCACAAACCGCAAAGCAGGAAGAGCTAGTTTTAACGTATATATTTAAAAATCTAATTTTGCTTTTTCCGGAATTTTGATTTTCCGGCGTAACACAGAAAATTGAGCCACTAGGACGGACCTACCCTTCGCACACGATACAACATGTCTCCTCGTTTAGATATAAGTATTTGATCTGATTAAGCAATCCAAGCCCCTTGTGCAGTTGTTACATAAGTTTCTGTCATCATATATGACTACTCCATTCTCTATTGACGCATTTGTCTCTTTTATCAATTTTTTTTCGAATTTATTTACATACGGAATGATGAACAGTTGGAATTCTTCATTGAGACCGTCCCTCGAGATCTTTGGGGGTAAAAACAAATTTTTTTTGGACATAAAATGCAAATGTGGATTACAAGGAAGACCGTCTAACGATGTAAAATCTTGATGCCGCTTCCGTTCCTTAGAAAAGTTGGATAATTACCAGGCACTGACATACTAACGGAATAACATCACTCTTCGAAAGACTATAAACGAGCATTGTATAACAAATGCACGCGAACCACGGTACATACTCGGGCTGCGAACCGTATCCTTGCTGTGCATCGAGTTGACTAAACCCTGTTGAAGAAGCGCAGTGCTGCTACCACCACCACCACCACTGCGCTGGATATATACTTGTATTATTGATTTTGGCACAGAAGTACATATTGTAACCCTGAGCGCGCGCGGTACGTGTAATGAGGAAAACAAGAGGAAGAAAAAAATTAGTCATATGACGTAAAAAGCTCGAGACATGAAAACGAAATATATAAAAGGTCCGAGACATCAGGTTCTTTTTATGTCTTTTGCTATGCTGTGTTTCCAATACTTGCTTGAATTCCACACAATTCTCTTTACAATGACCATCAAAGCATCATTTCAACGTAATACAATTAAAGACACAATAATATAGCTAACGAATCTCGTATATTCACGTATTTTTTAAAACAATTGCAAATTTATGTGCGAATCAATAAAAGTGTGGTACCAGTTTTGAATACAGATTCGCGCGTATGTATGTGTATTTACAATTGTGGTTCGAAATATATTTACAGGCATTTCCAGTAATTTTATCTCGTTGTAGAAACTTAAAACTACGCATTCTGTACATTCATTTACAATTTTTTTATTAAATAATTAACGACTACCCTTAAGTGTCATATAAATTCTAGTCCTTCGAATTTTTTGTCCATTATTTTATTTTCGGGCATTATTATCGTTCCTTCTATCGTAAAGGCCATAATATACGTAGCGGTCCGCCCTTGATATTCCTCAGTCTTTAACGCTATTATGATAGAATCTTGTGAACCAGGGAGGAATTTGAAACTGGAAAAACCCCTGATTGGAATTAGCTCTCCGATATGAGCAACCTGTAATAAATTTTATAATTGTTACAATTTACCAAAATATCAAATATACTAACATTTCATGTAATTATTAAAAACACACTTTAATCTCAACGAAATTTTCGTCCGCAGTCAGCATGACATTGCAGCTCATCGTTTCATCCCACGTTTCATTGTAACGTTCATGGGAACATCGTCTAGGCAAGAAAAACCAGCTCCTGTGTATATCGCTCCAAGCTCCAGATTCATGTATCATGTAACCTACGCAAAGTATATGTAAGATAAATTAATTCGTGCATTCACAAATTATAAGTATCAGCATACCTGGATACTCGATGTTAATCGCTTGCCTTAATCGTTTGTAGTAAGAGATCCAATTGATGGAATGTGTCTCGCCACGTGGTGACACTACTTTAACCCATAACGGATTATTATGTTCAAATTCGCCAGAAGGGGTAGTCCATTCCTTTCCCATGCTGCCAATGTACAATTGTTCGTCTTTGATAGTCGCCCACTCGGATTTAAATCCTATACAAAATTACAATTTTAATTAGAAAAACATCTTGCAAGTTGCCAGAAGCAACAGTAATAGCAGTTTACTGTTCGCAGATGCTTACCCTTGTGACTTTTGCCATTGCCGTCCATTAAAATAACCCATGGATAAACTTGGTCGCCCTCAATGAAATAAATCATCCCTGTACGATCGTCGAAGGACAGCAGGCGACCGTCGAAAGTCACTAATTCCGACAGCTCCATTCCACGTCCCTTCATGGACAACGACGAGGACAATACCACAGTTCTGTCGTCCCAGATGATGGACAGAAAATTGTTGATAGGGTTCCAGTAGAGGCTGCCGGTTTTCATGAGACTGTGCCACGTGTCCCTCTTGTCCGCGAGCTTGGAATCGTGATCGAGGTCGCTCACTATCGCTATTCGGTAGGTAATACCCTTGGAGGTTCTGATGGGCGCCGAGCTAGGGTACGTACGGTTGTACTTGTAGTAGCGACACTGGGCCTGGGTCTGGGCCTGGAGCTGGGTCGGCGACGAGCACACGACGCCGTGCAGCAACGGATACGCGAGGAAGAGGATCGGTACGCTCAGAACCAGAAGGATCAGCGCCACGAACTGGCCCTGGATGCGAAACGTGCTGTTCGCCACCCGGTAGACGTGCGGTGCGCGCAACGCCTGCCGCCAGTCACGTAGATACGACATGGTCTCCTTGCTGCCGTTCCCCATCCGCGCCGCGCGTCGTATCAAAGTCGTGGCACGCGTGGCATGTGTCGGCTGGTCGGCTCGTCGATTTTCGACAACGTCGATCTATAAACCCTAACCTAGGCGCGCCATTTCCGCGAGGCAGTGACAGCAGCACTGCCGTCAGTGCCGTCAATCCTAACCTCACCTGGCCATGTGGCTGCTTCGACAGAGACAGATGATTCGTCCTGCAATGTTGTGCGATGCGCTCTTAGGATGAAGTATGAACAATAGGTAAATGACTTGTAGCGTAATTAGCGTAATATAATCCGCACTCAAAAACGATGCATAGAATCGACTTGCATCTACCCCTTCTCTATTAATAATAATGTTAATTGATTATTTCGATGCACGTCGTTCGTTACTTCACTTTTTATCGTGAGCAGCTGTCATCCGCGTATTTTTTGCAATAAATGTTAATAAATATTAAGAATTAATATCCATTCACTGTTTATTACTTCGATTATTCTTATAAAATTTTTCTTCAAAAGATGAAAGAAAAACCCAGAGAAAAATGTTTTTCATCATATTATACAAATAAAATATATCTATATAAATATAATTATAAATTTAAATCATTTATTAAGAAATATATTGTACATTGCAGTTTCAGATGATGAATAACATCACAAATATTAATGATAAATTAAAAACATTTAAATTTTCATAACATTAATACAATCGTATAAATAAATATATTTAAATCGTTCCGCAGGATCAATTTCTCAACGTGCCGGATCGGCGCAATTATGGCGAAAGCGCATCGTCGGGGATCCATTAATTAGCATCGCGCCGGGCGCGCGTTCGAATCGTCGGCACGGTTGGGGGTCGTACGGACTACGGACGGCTCCGTTGGCGAAATGAATCGAAGGGGGCGTCGGTAGATAGCGGGGGAGACGCCGGGGATGAATCGGCGAGGGTGGCAAGACCTACTCTACGGTCTACAGTCAGTCGCGTGACGCGTTTTCCGCCGACAGCAGCGTCGGAGGACGGCATCGTCGGGTTCGCGCGAGCGAGAAAAAATTCAGGCTCCGATCTCCCGTTTTCGTTTCCAGTTTCCAGAAACGCGCTCGCGTTTTTCGCGCGCCGTCACGGAGTCAGGTGCCGCAAAGTGCCGGCTCCACGGCTCCTTCGTGCGCGCTCGGCCGTGACCGGGCGCGATCGGCGCCGCCGCTCCGCGCGCGCGGCAACCTGTATTATCGATCGCGCGGGCGCGCGTGCCGCAGTCCCGCATGCCGCGTTCAAGCTGACCGCGAGGGTGGCGGAGATACGTGGATACGTGCGGTGGATCATGTGCGGACGAGCGTGCGGACAGCTGACGACTTCACTCGCGAGCCCGACGCGAGATTCCGTGCGCCGAGACGCCGGTAAGTCGAACGCGGCCCCGGACGCCCGCGCCGGTCGGAGCGGATCCGTCGTTCGTTGAGAGATACCGCGCCGCGTGTATACGTGTACTACATCCCCCGATACGTCCCGACATCCCGACTGCGTCGCCGCGAGTTCCACGCGTGATTTGAACGCGGTATGCCTATAAAGGACGATGCCTCAGCCACGCGATCGCTACTCGCTCGAGGATATGTAGGATGTAGTTTCACGCACAACAACGGCCTAACATGCTTAACGTGGGTGCGATTGGCGAAGCTACTCGAAGTTACGGTTAGTTGCTCGCCAATTTTAGCAGTAGCCAAAGTACTTTCCGTCCTGAATGCCTATATTTCAATGTCCTGTATATGCATCGAAAATAAAACGCTGGTGTAGTCGGACGTGCACTCGAAGTAACTTCGAGACGTCGCGTCGGTAGACAGAAATATTTTCGTGTAAAAGCTGGGGCACCGAGAGAAGTGAGAGTAATTTTTGGCCTACATCCATTTCAATTCTTAATGTCACGTGATCACCGGCGGGAGCGTCTTGAACGTTGTCACGTGACTCCCAATCGACGAACCGGCCGGCCGTATTCGAGATTCGAGCCGACGTCCGTTTTTCGTGGTTTTTGGCACGCGTATCGTACCGTCGGCGTCGTCAGATTTAGCGCGATTCCGCATTCGAATGTGTCGCGTCAGTGAACGTATAATAGCGGTGAACTTCGCCCGTCGTCCCCGCTCGCGGTCGCGCTCGCGCGCAACTTCAAAATGCTCCGCCAGCGAGGCGTGAGGTTATGACGTTGCGCTCAAGGATGCACCCCGTCGCACCTGTTCGCTTCTGCGTCGTCTCGTCAGCGGCGGACAACGTTCCCTGCCGATCCTGTGAAAGGTAAGAGGCTGGAATGTGTAATCAATTTTGGCGATCGCATTTTGCATATGAGCATTTCGAATATTCCGCGAACGGCGTTCGGAATTTCGGAGTAATTTCGGCTTCTCTGACATGCGAAAGTCGTTTGTACGTTATACGTTGTACATACGTGGGCTTATCGTCCACAAAGGGAGCTTGCCAACAAGCGACACAAGTCGACACAAACGTCGCTGTCTTTCTTTTTTGGCAATAAAGTAACAAAGACAAAACGACACTTGTGTCGATTTATGTCGCTTGCTGGGAAGCTCTCAATGAGAACACAAATGCGTATGTGCGAGGCGCACTTTCCCGTATCGAAACATGAATAATCGAAATGTCATCAATTTTGATGAAGATTATACCAGAAAAAAATAGAAAGTTTTATTTGAAAAAAGTTTGAAGAGTAATTACAGCTGGATTAATTGGTAAGATATTAGAGTACAACCTATTTTGTAAAATTAAATACGAATTTTAAATGCATTATTTTTAAAGCAGCGTCTTTTTATTTAATCAATAATCACTTTAATCGAATCACTTTAATTATGTATATAATATTGGCACTTTATATGAGATTACAAGTGAGAATCCCTCGACTGAAAATTTATTCTTCTCACATGTGTGATAAAATTTGAATTCTACATATATCTTTTGGGTCTATACTCGATTTATTGTTGCTTATCACAAGCAAAGTCAAAATGGATTATAAATGAAACAGTTAATGCTAGCTACTCAAATTAAACCTCTTGGAAACTTTACAAGATCAAAGCTGGCAAGTTTACTTAAAAATACTCAATTTCGACGCTGTGTTCTTTAGTGTGAATAAAAGCTCGAATGATTTATATTGTTTTGCGGAACATTTCTCGCGATGATAACTGGACAAATAATTAAATAAATTAAATAACTGTAGAAGCAATTATATATATAATTAAGCAAGAAAATATGTTTAATATTTTTAAAACGAACTTCGCGAAACGAATTAACAGAGAAAATTATTTTTCTTGTCTGTGCTTATATTTTCGTATTAGAGTATATAAGTCCCGAATGTATTCTGCCACGTACGGAATACAGACGTGCACTTGTACGGGTTCCACCACATATTGAACCGTACGCGGATCAGTTCGCTTAGTAACATAGCATGACTACTTGCCGTGTCGCGTTTTATATCCAAGGCTGGCTTGACGCGTCGTACAAATCTTACAAGCGGATCAACGTCGGACGGAAATGCAACACCACGGTGTAGGGTGCAGGGTCGTAAAGAGATACGTTTGCATCGGCAGGGGAGCGAGGGGAGAGATATCCCTGCACCCCGAGTAGAATAATAATCCAGAATTCTAGACGAAACATTTTGGGCAATTAGAAACTGTTTTGAATCATTGATTTTAGAGATTTATCATTTACAGATGATTATCCTGTTAATAACATAATTCTCCATGTAATTAAATAATCTGTGAAAGAAAAATCAAGTTTTAAGTCGAAAGTGGGTCGAAAGTGTTCTATCATATTATACCTTCGAGTTTTCTTCTCGGCTAAAAAAGGCATTCTCATTTATTCCGTAAAGAATAAAATTTCGAAACCGATATTGATGTATTATTTCACTCCGTATCACCTTCTTTATCCCGCGGAACGCAGTGTCGATTTGGAGTTTTTTTTTCCAAGCTGCTGTTTCGTGGAATCAAGGTTGATGACCTTACGTCTCGGACTAACAGCCCTCGAGTTTTATACGACACGTCCACGAGACATCGTTGCGGCACGATACACGAAGAGAGCCAGATAAGGGGAAAAGAGAGCGTGTGTTGGGGATGCGGGTGGTTTTGCGGGGGTCGAGACGACGCCGTGGGGTAACCCGCGCGTTGACGCTCGTCCGAAACGGAGGGTGACTCGCGCGAGCATCGAAACGAAAGAAGAGTGCATGATGGGGTGAAATAGAAAGAGAGGGAGGGAGGGAGGGAGAAAGAGAAAGATAGAAGGAGGGAAACCGATGGGTATGTTTAGACTGCTTGGGATGCACTATAGTTATGGTTTCGCAACGATCGAATGACTCCGTGATGTTTTAAAGATTGATAGATTGTTGTACAGAACATCCGGGAATTTTTTAGTTTTGAACAAGAAATAGGTATTATAAAGAAAAATATAAAATATAACAAATATAAAATTATAAAGAAAAATGTTCCATAATACAAGTCAATGACTTCTATTACTTGCTCATTATATTATGTTTCGATCTAATCTAATTTTCTGCGTCTTACTTTTAATATGCTAATTAGAGCAGTGTGTAATATATGCAATTTGTAATCTGATAATTTGTAATCTGATTAATTTGTAATCCGATCAATTTATATATCCTATTTAAATTAACCGCGAAGCAATTCTATGCTTCTGCAATATGCAATATATAATATATATTTGATAATAACATCAATTCAAAATTGTTCAGAGATTTGAGGGCTACCACCGTGTCTCGACATTAATAATGCTTCAAGATACAGTGGCAGCTTACAAACCTCTAAATAACTGAAAAAAGCATCTGTGGATGTTTCAAGAGCTATAATAATATCAATTAATTTAAGCAATTTAGTGGAAGTCATTTTCTTGAGTAGTTCTTCAACTATTCTATCCAATGTTATCATGATTCGAATTCATGATCTTAACTAAAATATAAAATTTATCAATGTTTGTATAATGAGAACGGGAATTTAGCGCTTTACATACCTTCAGCCTTCTCATTTTTGTATTTGATTTGACAGTATTTTTTTGAAATGTACTAGGAACTCTAGAACCCTTAGAAAAAAAAGTCAGAACACAATTATACTGAAATTCTAAAAATAAGGCGTTAAGTTGATAAAAACGGGGGCTGTTTCTTGAGAACATTGTTGTTTAACTTAAGATATTTTGAACGTGTGCAGCGGCATGCGTCCCATGTGCACAGTGCACGCGGAATAGATGGTTTGGCACGTTCCCAGACCCATCGACGCATTGCCATGGAAACGGCACCGCGCACCGCCGCCGCTGTACGAGAACACGCTGTGCCGCACCGTCACGTAGCGCCGCTTTAGAACAGCAGGCTAGTTTCAAGGGCACTGCTCTATCGCGCCTTAAGGAGTGCAAGGACGATCAATATCCCTTTGCACCCTTATTTCCGTCGCACTCATTGGCCAGCTGAACATCTTCGCGCGTCGACGATTGCGCTCGTAAACAATTACGTTACCCTCCCAATTTAATCTGGAAGATCCATTATGCAGAGTGTATCTTCGTCTGTATATTTTTTAGGAAAAATTATAGATTTTCTCGTCGTTTTTAAATGTCGCGATTGTCCGATTTGTGCATGAGAATTAATGAGTTAATGAAACTAGTAGGTAAATGTTCAAAGTAAAAATATTCCATGCCGGGGTGCAATGTAAGGCGATTGTGATTCCTCAAAATGTGATCGTCGGGATTGCGCCGGGAAGTGAGATCGCGTGCGCGACTAAAAGCCAATCGTTATGCCCTGAAAGTACTCGTTCAAACGACACAGCAGTAAGTGTGGGGGTGATATTTTTGCGGCGTCAACACTCGACAAAAATCGATCGGTTTAAAAGTGGCACGGTTTAGCTAGTTTAACACATAGCCCCCTCGTATTTCAGGAAGCACGCGGAAGAGGGAGGAATGAGGAGATTCACCCGGTGACCTCGTGCCGCGCGCGGTGATGCTACTGGCAAACGGTGCCTCTATACCGACCATCGCTGGCGCTGTCGAGGAGGAGGAGGAGTACGCACGCAGCGAGGCGAACAGCGTGCAGTATGATGGATACGTTACTGATCACACCGATCTGGCCTCGGAGGTCGATATCGACGAGTCCGAGTACAGGCGGGAGTTGCTTAATGACGTGAGTAATTATCTCGAAATCGTTAGACGTTGCTAGACCGACCATCAGAAATATAGACTGTTTAATTATTAAAATTAATTGTCATTTTTCTAACGTATTCACATCATTTATCATGAGTCTGCAACGTTTTTTATTTTGCTGTTTTTTTTTTAAACACAAAATAAATAGATTTTGCATTAAGGGATTGAGAGATAATTAATTTTGTTCGTACGCAAGGCATCTTTTTAATATTAATTTTGATGAATGTGATAGTGACTAATATAAATTTCTATTTCATTACAGAAATGGCGCATGCTCTTCGACAAGGTGTGTATAATTACATTGTTTCAAGTTTATTTATCTGTTTTTTTTGGTGTACCAGAAATTAGATCTAGATCTCGTTCTCTTGCTCCAGTTTGATCCGGAGGGTTTTGGAGAGATACCGCTGGAGGACTTTCTGGCAGCCTTGAGAAGCCCCGAATGGAAGGCGGAGATACCGACGAACAAACGTGACATACTTCTAACCAGGGCGAAAGAGTCGCGTGTTGAGGCAGTAACTTTCCAGGACTTCGTCAATGTGGTGAGTTTGTAACTGTATTATTGTATGCGCATGCATGGCTCTTTATTTCAGAGGTGCGGTGTGACATAATTTCAAAGTTACACACGTAAAAACAATATAGACTTACTAGCGCTTATGTAATTTGAAAAATTCGTCGTGTTATCAATTAAACTATCTATCTATATTTTTACAAAGATTAGATTTAGATCCAAGTTTTAAAAAATATATAGAAATAATATAAATAAGTACTTAGAGTTGCGGTTCTTTAAATAATTCGGTATATAGGTCAGCGGTATAAAATACATTTATCCTTGTTCTAATATTGAGAGAAAATTAAGCTGAGACAATATCATTATTGGTCTTAATTTCTATTTGATTACCGCATTTTTTAAATCAAAATTTTGATATTGTCGGATGTCTGATTTGTGCACGGATGGCAAGTTTTCCGGCAAATGTACTTCGTAAAAGCAGATGGTTCTGCAGCACGCTGTCTGCTCGACAGTGAAACGCTCGCTCGATAGGGAAGAACGACATAAAATCGTTCGTTTAAATGTAAAAAGATTTTTTATACGTTTTCCTAGCATGTTTCTTATTTAGTTAGGTTTGGAAACAGAAAAAACAATTTACATTAATATTAATATTAAATGTTGCGATGCAACAGCTTAGTCTCATGCAACAGAGATTTCATTTATCTTTCGTCAACTTAACAGAGATCTATTTTGCATTATGCGATAGACAATAACGATTTTAATGTAATTTTTTCATAATTAATTTCTTCAAAAAGAATAATACGTACATACAAGCGATATAAAGTAAAATTCTAAAGCAGCAGGAATTTTCCAAACTATAAATAAACGTATCTAATAAATCAGTATTTAATTTACATAAATATATTAATTCTATGAAAATATGTAGAATGAAATAAAATAACTCTATCCATTTCCATTCGTTTTCGAAATTATTGATTGTTGAAGAAAAAATGTTTTAAAATATCTTTACTTTATTTCGAGTAATATCATCTTATGATCAATATAAATTTCTAGAAACTCCATATAAATTTCTAGACTCCATATAAAACTCTAGATGGAGTCACTTTCAAGATTTGAAAGCAAATTGTACTTTTTTTGTACAAATGGAATAACATTATTTCATTAATCAATTCTTTTAATCTTTTCACATATAAAATTAATATAGAGAATATATTTCGCGAGATATTTAATATTTTATATCTTAAATTATTTTAATACAAAATATCTCATCAAGTATTCATCTTTTGATAATTTACATTAATATTTTTGTATGTAAAATAATAATAAGACTTAATTGATGACTCTTTCATTTATTATATAACTCCGTCAATTTATCTGCTTTCTTTAAAAAATAAAGGTAACTTTTAAATCTAGGATGTAATTTTAACAAAATTATATTTGAATATAATATGCCGCTTCGAAACAGAGTAACTGGTTTCGATTTGAAGCATTTTTTTAATAACCTCTAATTTTGGAAATATCAAGAAATCGATGGAATTATTGTAATATATTTATTCTTACTTTTATAGGGTTTATATAAATGTGTGCACTAAAAAAAAATTATTATTTGCAAAAAAATAGATTTCTTTGAATTTAATTCTCTTAATTCAAAGAAGTATTAGGTATAGATTCGAGTTGCAAATAATAAATTTTTGTTCAGTGTAGATATAGATAATAAGATATATTTAACACACACACACTTGTGTCTCTTTATACAACTTCCCTCTCTGCTTTGTGCATGCTACTTATGTCGCATATGTTTCGCTCGTGAATCGAGATGGGAAATTTGCGACACAATGTAATCTGCTTAAGAGGCCGCGTCGGAATTTACTTTGGAGCACGCTCGATTTTCATCGGTTTCTGCAAAAGCCGGATCGCGACCGTGAAAACGGTCGACGAAGATTTACGGTAGTTAAATAGTGTTATTCTAACCGCCTCGGAATGTCTCATTGTCCGTCTATTTGTCAACCTGAAAAATGTGGGTTTCGGCTCCGGATTTCACTGATCCTACCAAACAACAATGACCGCGGGCAAGGAAACGCGGCTAGAAACTGACAGATAAATATCGGTACAATGATAATCTCAACGTTTAGAGGCACGGCGCACCGGCGGATGCTTTGTTCGCGCTTAAACTCGCTGACAAGTTTTTGGTGGTTTTCTACACGAGCTCCCTTTCGCTCGTGATCCCGAGAAGATAAACGGATCTGACGTTGAGAGGCGGAAAATTGTTCGTGCACATATCGAAACGATTCAAAGCGTGAGTTAAACGACGCGTAAGGAGTCTCGACGAGACTCGACAAAATCAACCGTGAGATTTTTTGTCATTAACTACGCAACGAGAATAATGTCACTGTCCTCTTGTGAATTATATCTGATCTTCGTGTAATTTTGATAAGATTGCTAAACGCAGGGGCACAAGAGGCTCTCGGTCCATCTCGACCGCCTTAACGAACAAATGTGGCGTAAGCCATTTTTCGGAAATTGGCTCGAGGCTACTCTTCCGTAAAAATTTGTAAGAAAGCAGTATTCTATAGAACTTTCTGCAGGATGGGCAAACGTTCCGTTTGAGATTTTTCTTGTAAATTTATAGAAAACGCCATACAGGGAATTTTGGCAAGCGGTCAATAACGAAGATTAACATTTCAATTTATTGCGAATGTGAATCGAGAAGTTAGTAAGATTCTTTGAAAAGAAATTAATAGCTAGGTAGACAGTAGATCTATTATCGTTATCGCGATTTTCGATGTGCTCGATCATTTCGGGAGGGAAGTGCAATCTTCTTTCGTGACTCAGTGATGCTTGATTTATGCGATTTGGACAGGCTATCACAAGTTCTTTATCCATTTTTAGTTTTACAAATCTTTTTGTTTATCATGACATATAAGATAAATGTAGCGATTTGAAGTATTTAATTAATTTATGTGTTATATATACATAGATATAAAGATTTTCTGAACTTAATCTTATAAGGCGATTTTGAAACTTTTCCCACGAGAAAAAAATGTTTACATTGTAAACCCTTTTATTTATGCGTTCTCACGCCCATCATTACTATTTATGTATACCACGGAATCGAGAGAGGCCTTTTTCGTCATAGGCTAATCCGATTTATCTGGTTTCTCTGTGGCGTACCTGCTTTATATTGACAAAATTCATTTGAGGATTATCGACTGATCCTCGCTTTAAAAATACTTTGATCCAAAAAAGAAACCACTAGAATTTTTTTCGCTACGATTTAACCTGGAAATATTCATGACAAATATTAGTATCCGTTCTCTAATTATTTTGCCTGATTGTGAAACATATTTTTAAATACATATATATGTAGGTATAATGAAGTAACAATGAACAAAATTTATTCCGCTAAATAAAGAAAATGTAAGAGAAAAATTTTGCGATGACTATTAAGTTGCTTTACCTAGTTATCTTTGCCAGTATAGGAAACACTAATAATTATTGCAATGAAATAAGTAAAATTTATTAGGTATTTTAATAATATAGGTATTTTAATAATTAGGTATTTTAATAAAATAATAGAGTAATAATTCTACAACACTTAATAACTTTATTGCCGTATTGTTATCCGCGTCATTTTGATGTCTTTAACACTGGCTTATACTTTCAAGACTTAAGTCACTATTATCTTTTTGTAATATTTTCAAATTTATTATAAATTTGTAAATTTTTTGAAATTTTGAATTTAAATATATACTATAAAAGCTCGCGTATTGTCAGCCGCTGAAATCTTTGCTTCATTTTGCCGTGGGATGTATATACTATAATAGGATTATAACGACATGCTTCGTTAGATGTTTGTGTCATGTCTGACATGACAGATTTAACGAATATTTTATATTTTATCGTTTGATCCCGACGCATAAATATGTAAGTTTCTAATTGTATAATTACGGATTTTTTATTGTCTTTTACTTATTGCGGAGAACTGAAATTTTGTCGTTTAGTTTTTAGATTCGGCGTAGTTAGGTCTGACTAATATATTTGTGAGAGGTGTATTTGCGCTTGAAAAGGACCGGATCCACGGTCGAAACGTAGCGTTTTAGATCAATAAAATTTGGCCAGTTGGGTTGCTTACAATATCTCTGTTAGTTATTTATTCGATCAGTAATTGTATACACATATTTAACATGTGTTAGGAAAAACAGTCTGTGGTCGTTAATTTACGTAAATTTATAAATGATTATTTTATATATATATCAGAGTTGTTACTTTTTAAAATTAATAACGAATAACGAATAACGGTAACGATAACAAATTTGGACCTTTAAACGCATGCCGTTATAAGTGTAGTGTATAACCTTCTGTAATTTGTCTCAATCGTCCTAATTTCAAAATATTTAATAACAGTTCAAGGGTGCCATTATACAAATCTGCGTCAAAGTCACGTAGAGTGACTTTTAACGATCAAAATAAATAGTCTTTGTAATCGCTTCCGTATAGTTTTCCGTGCTAACTCAAATTTAAATGTTACGTATATCGAGGACCAATAAAATGCATTTAACATTTCGAGTGATTCCTTTCGTGATACGCTCGCAAGGAAACACTTTTTTGTCTAGTGTCGTCTAGTAAATCTCTCATCAGCCACTAGATGGCTAATCATCAGGCTTCTCTGAAATCCTGACTATTTTGACTATTTTCTCGATAATGCTTTCATACTTGTTTTATAGTATATATGCAAGTTTTTAAGAACCTTCGAACCGTACTTGTAGCGACACAGTGTATGAGCTGCGGTCAAGTACGCAGACGACGTCGCGATATGTAACCATATTTTCCTAGAGTACCACATATAGCAACACTGTGTCAGGCTACAAGTATGCGACGTCGTCGACTCTAGGAGGACGAGGGCAGAGGGTATCACAATGAAAACGATGGTTTATAATGGTTACATATATTGGAATGATACTGACTGAGAAGAGTGGCGAAGCCGACGCTTAACGTCTTCGATGAAGTAAAAAGCGTTCCACATTTTTTTTATTTTTTTTTTATTTATAAAAAATATTATTATGGAACTGTTCTTTTCAGAACTGCATCAAATAAATCGTTTTAACCTAATTTCCCTTATATTTTTATAAATTATATGATTTTAATAAAATAATAGAGTAATATTTCTACAGCACTTAATAACTTTATTGCCATATTGTTATCCGCATCATTTTGATATCTTTAACGCTGGCTTATACTTTCAAGACTTAAGTCACTATTATCTTTTCGTAATATTTTCAAATTTATTATAAATTTGTAAATTTTTTGAAATTTTGAATTTAAATATATACTATAAAAGCTCGCGTGTTGTCAGCCGCTGAAATCTTTGCTTCATTTTGCCGTGGGATGTAATATACTATAATAGGATTATATCTGCAGGTGGCTGAAGGCAGTAGCAATTATTCAGAAGCGAGGAATCGCAAGTATTCTCGGTACGCTGCTATAATTTATGGTTGGCGTTACCAAATGGCGGCAACTAGGATTTCCTCGCATGCACCGCATATTGCATTGTATAGCTTGCGTATGCTTATTCTGTGAGATCACATGATAATTTCATTTATCATTAGACAAACATGGAAATTAAAATATTTAAGAGTAGCATACTTTTATGCCAATAATTACGTTAAATTTATGACAAGCCGTACCAACATGCAATTTTATCTGTTAAAAAGTTGAAACTTGAATCTCCAAGATATTAAAAATTGATACATAAGTATCCAAAATCAGTTTTGAAAAGAAGTTAGAATATTATATTCTATATTGTATAGTAAAGCATTACACTCTGTGAGGGACAGATCAAAGTATGAATAACTATTAGCAATAAAATATATAATATTTGCTTGAAATTATTAATTTTTGTCATTATTATTGATTATTTTTAATTAATTATTACATTGAGATTTTCGACTGTTTTATTTTTCGATAATCCTTCTTTGGACCATTTTCACAGCATGTTGGCACGGTTTGTCGCAATCTCTCGATTTTTAACGATCCGTACGGTCGATTTCCCAGCGGGCGGCTTGTTCAACACCCGATAAGATCAAATTATCCCGCGGTACACCCACTGCCCGGTTTCGCCCGTTAAGTGCACAGCCATTTGAACTTTAGCTCGTACTTTAGGTGTGCATACACGAAGGCGGAATTCCCGAGGAGCGAAAGAGAAACATGGTTGATGGGAGGAGGATTCGTGCCGAAGCTGCGATTAGCAATTAGTCCGAACGGTGGTGGTCACTCCGTGTTTGCACAGCGCGGAACCGTTAATTAGCGAGAGAGATGGCGAGAAAGGCATGGTTAGCGAGAAAACGGACTCGAGGCTAGAACGATAGAAGTAAAGGACGCTCTGTGTCGGCGCTTAGGTGGCCTTTGCCAGAGTTTCGGCAAGTCGTTGATTCCCGTACGATCGCGGTGGTCCTTCGTCTCTTTCTTTTCCTTTTCTTCCTTTTTTCCTTCTCGTGTCTTCTCCACCAACCCCCTACTCTGCGAGGCAATTTTTTCCTCGCTCCCCGCGCGCCACCGCCACCGGCTCGCCGCCCTTTTGCTCTTCCCGGATATCAATTATGTCCCCGTGGGCCGCACGTTGCGACGGTGGACCCACCGGTGTGTGTCTCTCACCTCCACGAAGGGGGCCCCGGTGCTCGCCTCGTTATCCCTCGCCGTGGGCGTCGAAATCCCTGTGTAAGGTCTCTCAGGAGCTACAAAGTGCAATTTAAGAAAATCCTCTCCTCTCTCGCCTCTACGGCTCGATCTCGTTACACCCTCTCGTCTCGTTTCTCCCTCGTGTTCCCTCGTTCTAACGATAAATCGCGTAACAGTCGGTACCCTTCAACGCCTTCGACGACTTTCGATCCTTTTTTGAAGCGCTCAGCTGTTAACGCAACGAGTAATTGAAAACCTTCGCGCTTGGAAAAGGCAATATTCTCTCACGTGAATGTGAGAATATTGCATTTGCGTTTTATATACAACGAAACGCTGCGCAGGATGTTCATCGCGCGAATTTAATAATATTAATTCTTCGCTGAACATACTTTTCGTTGGTAAGATATTCCATTTTTAGTATCTTCTCGCGTCTACGCTCTACGTAGTGCGAGGACATACTCGCGATATTTTTCGATGGTAGTAGTGAAAGGCAAGACTGTCCTTTCGTTGGTCTCTTTGTTCCGTTTCGCTTCGCTATCGTGCAAAAAGGACGAAGTGTTCCGCGCGAGGCGGACCGACCTACGACCCCATTATACACGGGACCCCAGACGGGGACGCGTGATTCATAATATTAGATTTGAGTCGAGACCGAATAATGTAAACGCCACGTAGAAGAAGGGCCTTATATACATGAGTGTCCTGTTGGAATAAGCGCAAGGGGCGTCACGTTGGCGGCGAATGCAACAACGTTGCGGACGACGGCAACGAAGACGACGACGACGCCATCAGGAACCCCGCAGCCACCCACACCCACGTCGGCCCCTTAAATCTCCATTCTCAGGCGCGCCTCGATCCCTTTGAGCCTCCTCTATGCCCTCTGACAACGACTCCGGGATCCTTCGTCCTGGACGCATGTAAATACGTTCTATCTGAAGGTAATTTAAGCGACGACTATCTACCGTTATTCTTGCATCTGTGTGCACTCTAAATGTATATGAGGATGTCGCATTATTAAACCTTTGAAAAGTATGTCTTTTATTAAAAATGTAATCACGTGCTTTGAATTTCTTTTTCTTTGCGCTGTTCGTAGCTCGCAGATTGTGAAGTTACGCATTACAATATGGGCTCGCTATCATTTTCAATAAGTTCCATTATTACATTATCATATTTTATTTACCGGATCAAAAGATAAATGATAATGTACGTCAAAGAGAGATACGTATAATTATCTTTAAATATATTTTAAATACTCTTTGAATCTTTCATTATTCTCTACACTCACGTGTGAACTCGGTATTCAATTAAACGACAGACTCATTAACTTCACTGCGTATGAAGTCACGGATTGCGTCCAGAACGATATCTCATCGTTGTTACGACTGTAGACGTAGATTTGTCACTCGGCTAATTGTACGGTAGAGACTCATAGTTACTTGGCCGCCGTGTATTGATGGTGCATCAGAGCGGTAACGACAAGGTTCCCCTATTAGGGACAATTGGCTCACACCGTCCCGTTAAAAGCATTCTTAAATATGCGAGCTTATCTATGCGGATCGAAGGTGCATGGTCAACGACTCCGCTCACATACCTTCCCTCCTCTGACATACGAGGACGATCGACGTGGTGTCGTTACAGGCTTCCAGGCGACGGTGTCCCGTTCTCGGAACATTCGTTTCATACGTAGCCGCGGCGTAACATCGTCAAGGATCGTGGAATTAAGAGGAGACGTATCCTCCGCCGTCATTACGTCTCCTCGTTGGCGCGCCTATCGAGTCGCCTGATCTCGCTCGACCACGCTTCATCCCGCTCGACCTAAAAGTCTAAACGGCTTCTAATTAGGGGGACAGTCGAAACAAAACATGTCCAATCTCGGCAACACTTGAGATAAGTTACACGGGTCCGGGGCGAGTCCGCATACCACCTCGTACGAATACGAGCGGGCGTACTACGATTTTTCGCTTCTCTTTTTGCGGTCTGGCCGATATCGATTTTGTTGTGCCACATCGTTGTCTGATATCCCGCCGATCTCGCGTCGCGTTCTTCGTTCGGCGAAAATATTGCCCCGTCTCGTGCTCCGTTTCACGCTACCTTTCGTCTCACAATTTATACGTCGCCGCGCGTATTTATCGTACTCAGAGAAGGAATTCCTTAGCTTTAATTACGCGCTTCGCGCTTGATGGATCGAAGCCAAGTTTCGCTCGTTGGGAATTATTATTCCTCCGTGTGCCTGAGTTCGTCGATATTTCTGCGTGTGCAGAACTCATTGTGCGCGATGGATTAATTAGCGCTTCTCGGAAGAGTATTTTACGACTGACAAGCCAGACGTGCGCCGCTGGCATATTATCTGTCTCTTGATCCCGCAACACGATGCTTCTCGAGAAATAATTTGCAAGGTAGACAAGTCGCTTGCTTAATTATTATCGCATGTATCGGCCACTTGCCTTGTGCGCTGCCAACCAAGATAAATCGAGGGTACTCGCTGCTTCGAGATCTTTTTAACTTTTTTACGAGACACGTCGATAGCAAGAATGTAGATAGAAAGACTTGTTTGCAATCCAGATATCCTCTTGGATAGTGGTAATATTTCGAGCGAATTATTAACATTAACATAGTACAGCTACAGTGTAAAAAAACGTTGCATTCATTGAGATATATCATTATTAGGACTTAATTTTAAGGTCTATATATTTATAAAATTTCATTTTTTGATATAAGCAATAGTTTCAATCAATTTCTTTCTTGATTGGGAATTAATTTTTATCGTGTACGAAACAGTTTCAGGATATAATTTCTCCTAATAACAGCTTCTGGCCTCTATAAGGTATGATATTAATTGTAGTTAATTGTCAAGTTTGGATCTTAATGCGGGTATCAAAAATTTTTATCTAACTCGAAAGATGAATGCCTGGCATTCATTCTAGGGCGTGCTGCCACCTGTTAGGTGGTTGCAGATGCCTCGGGTTGCACGGTGTCGCCAACTGACGAAGGGTAGAAAAGATCACTCGAGATGTAGGTTCCCTTTTTTTCGCTCAACCCCGATCTTGTGACCTCACCTTCTCGTATAGGATGCCACAGGTGCTTGACTTACAAACCAGTAAACTTTTTCATACTCCGGAACTCCGGATTACTCATGAGTGCGTTTTGTTTTTTCAATATTTACATTGTCGGAAAAGTAAATAAATTTATAGTTCTCGGATTTATTCAAGATCTCGCGTTTCTTTTGTATTTAAAAATCGATAATTGAACTATTATATGTAACTGTGTTATGTAATTATACTCAAACGACTTGTTAACATTTTTTTAACAATTTAGTTATCGATTGCATTTTTAAAAGAATTAATCGTATAAATTTTTATCTGTCGCACCTGTTGCATTTTATCGAACATCATCTTTCTATTAAGACAATCGTCCGTCACGGTAAGACGGAATAACATAAAAATTATAAAATTATTTATCCAAAAGCGGCCAAATCGCAGATATTATCTTTTAAGAACTGCTGACGTTCCGCGATTAATGGATGTCGATAAATCGGTATCGCGGTAGATTTCCAGCAATGACTTAACAATGCGTAGCTAGATATTTCATCATCCCTCGCGTTCACGTCCGAAGGCGTTCTGTCCGAAGGCTTCGGGCTGGGGTGATCAATTATTTTGTTCAGTCGACCGATAATAGCAGGTCGTAATATGGTCCATCGGCAGAACTGAACGTAGCCATCTGTTGTCGGCACGGTCTGCGACAAAACAAACAGCTTGCCAATTACCGAACCAAGCTGATTTCGGTGCCGCTCGACATAATTTGGAGGCCGCCGTGGAGGACAAAGGCGGCCCGTTTCCACCACGCCCACCATCGTTAAGCCCCACGACGAGTAGCTACCACGATCTACCACTACCACCATCACCTACCGTAGTCGCACCTTCGATGCACCCTTCTCGCTTGGTATCTCTATTTATGTTGCACAAGCCGCAGCTTCTTCCGCGCCGGCTGTCCCTTTTGTCGCTGGACAACGACGGGGGCTACACTGTCCGAAACAATGTCCGGGTAGTTTCGTTAATGGGAACAAAGTTGACGTTCTCTCACGGTCAAGCTCCAGTTATCTTAATATACGCAAAGAATTTAATTTCCTATTTTTAATTCAAATTCGTTTTAGCATTTTATATACATGTGGAATACCGAAACTTAAAATTATAGCGAAGTAAAGGTTCGTCTTATTTTATTTTGATCGTTAAATTATTCAGTTATGTAATTTCCTTCGTGGATACCCATTTTTGATTTTGATATATTTAAAATTGAATGTTTACCTATTCATCTTTAATTACTTAACAACCGTAGGGTGGGAAATATGCATGAGACGTTATGTGTGCATACGACAGAGAAAGATTAGAAAACCTAAGTATTATTGTCAAAAGCAAAATGTATCGCGACCCTTTTCGTATTTTTCTATAAACCACATCATCGCCATGCCCGCTCACGTAGTTCGTGTACGATCCAAGTTTTATTCTTGTCGTCACGATTCCAGAGTTCTCTTCTTCCTTTCATGGAATCTTTCAACCTCACTAAAGTCCGTTAACCTATTAAACTGACCCATGCAACTATTTCGTTATAAATAATTGTTATTTATTTCTGTCAGTTATCTAATTATGCCTAGCAATGAACTTTATATTTTTCTTTTATTTCGATACACTCCGATCCGTTCTGTTTATTTTTCTAAACTCTAAAGAATAAATTTTCTGTTTGTTCTCGTCGTTCGGGGAAACTTTGTGTTATGGATTTAAGAGAAGCTTAAATATTTCGACGCGACAAAGTGTCCTAATCTTCTTTGCTTTTTGACGCTAAGGTGCAAATTTGGTAAACGCATTCTTCGTTCGTGAAATGATTGCACGTTAAATAAGCAAGATTTAGAATCCCTGACAAAGGGATGGTGGAAGCAACAGCTACCACCCGTCGTGCACTTTCAAATGCCGACGGTCATTGTCGCGGTGTTAAAATAGCCATGTAACGCGCTGCCTTACGGCTACGAAATCAGTTTAACTTATTCCGAATCACGAATCTGCCATTGTGGCTCTGTAGGCGAGTCCGACTAACCGGCGGCACGATCGCATTTTTTGCGGGGGTTTATATTGTAAAATTTATGTTTTTATATAACGACGTACCGAATGGCCATCGCGGGCGGTAGAATCGCAGGTATCGAAGACACTATATACGTGCTTGGAGGATGCCGACCTCTCCTCGCTCGATCTCGTCTCGGGAACGTTTGCGGGTGCCTCTGCAAGTCTGCGGATAAAGCGGCGAGGAGGGTATACAGGCAAGGGAACCACCTTAGCGATGGATCGGAGGGTGAGGCGCGGGATATGCGAAACGACCGCGTAAACCGTGCGGTTGGCGGCCAGGGGAGGACGGGCGGTGGTTATGTGTAAGCGAAACGGGTGGGTGGTTCGGGTCGACCCGAGTAAGGGCGACGAGGAAGTCGTGAGAATTGCCAGAATGCCGTGCGTGCCCGCCGTACACTTCTGAGGATTACTCGGGATACAAGCGCCGCCGCGCCGCGGGGAATCCGCAATCCATATAACCCCGCTCGCCGCTCCGTATTGGTGTGGTGCATCCAGAAGCGCGACCATGTACCTGCTGATGCTCATCAGGACTTGCGTGCCCTTCGCTCGTTTATATTTCACTCAGAGACACCACGCCGGTCTCGACCAGGATTCTTTACGACCTGCACCGGAACGCTTTCTCTCGCGACGCGACTAATTTATGCCTCGACCGGCAACATCTTATCAATTATCGATTGCGACCGTACGGGACCGGAACATTTGTCTGCATGGTTATATATTCTTTCTTGTCGTATTCAGGGTTACTTATTTATGGACTAAAGTTGACAATCGTTTAAACGATACTGGAATTATATAAACGTATATTATATAGTAATTATAATAATTAATTATTAATTATACCACAATAATTATTTAATTCACAATAAGTACAAGAAAAAAATAAGATCAGATTCTTTGGCACGCTATCATCTGTTTCTTTCGAGAGTTAAATGCTTTTCATTCGTTACTGGAGGCACTTACAGATATATAGAAGGAAGTCGATTCCGGGCAATCACCGTAGCTACCGCGCTCCAATTATCCGCAACTGCAGTTTCGTGCGGACACGTATAGCTGAGTTTTACACACACATACATACACGTCGTTTTTACTTGCGCGAGCGTTACGATCGAAACGACCGAGGCAGATTTTCGCATTTGAAGCGGACTCATCGCGGGTTGTTTCGCGGCACGAATCGATCAGCGACCAATTATCGTTCGGACGAGTGGGCACTTACTGCCGCCTCGTTAACTTGTAATCATCGGCGAGGCGGTAAAAGTTTTCATTGCCATTAAAATCGTCCCTTCTTCTCTGACTTCCGTTAATTCAATTGTACTTCCCTCCCTTCCTCCACTTCATTTGACGATTAATTAAATTATTTCATTAATTCCTTCCACGCCTAAATTCTTAAGAGTATAGTAACGTTTATTTCAACAATCGAATAATTTATATAATTGCTAAATTTGTAAACTTAATTATGTATCCACTAATGAATAATTTTGAATTAATCTTAAAATGATTCAATGATTATTCCTTTCTCTCGTAAGCTTTCCTTCTATTTTATAAATAAAAATACAGTCAAGCGCGCGATGGATTCACGTATTTGCCATACACGGTGTTAAGAATTGTCAGAGATCGTCGTATGCGTGTATCGCCAGGCAAATGTGGTGTCTTCCTGTTTGCCGCGCCTTTGGCAGCCACAAAGCCATTTGTGTCTCCGCGGATAAAGTCGCGCGTGCACACGAAGTGGCCGGAAAATAGTACGAGTGGCTTACAAGCAGCCCTCTCCTCCCCTCGCTCACCCCCTCTCTACCTTTCGCCTTACCTCCCGCTCCATTCTCTCCGAGGAAATTGGCAGCTAGGTCGAAACCCTTTTGTCGTCGACGCGCTGCATGCACGACGGAGTAAACAGCTGCGAATGCCATTTCAATAACGGCTAAGCGTCTAGATAGGATTTTGGTACTGGCCTGCATTCGAGCGCTTGTCCTTTGATCAGACGGCCGGTCCTCTCGAAAACGTAGCCGAGATAAACTCTATGACGGCTTTTTCTGTACTCTTTCCTCCATTTGCACAAAAATGTTTTCGTCTACCCGTTTCACGATAGTTGTATTGTCAAGCTCACGTTGATCGGAGGATTAAAGAGTCTCCCTGTCGTAATCGCAAATAAATCCGGCCAATTGTCTGAAATCTTTTTTATAACTTCTATACGACGAGATAATTTTCGCGAAACTATTCTAAATAATGCCGGTCGAAAGTCGTTTGAAGTAACGGTCAATTTCGCGCAGTGTTTTAATTGCGCAATGTACAATCTCGAATATCCGCGTAACATGTTACGAAAAGAAACTCAAAAAAATATCGAATGCAAAGCGTTAATGCGAACGCTTTCCTGAATTTAATGAATAATCGGTCTGGCGCGAACCTTTTTCATGCGCGATCGTCGTTTATTGCAGGCGGCTTTATATCGGCGGCTTTCATGCGCGCCTAAACGCGGTGCCGCGCGCGTACGTATCACGCGGATCGGGGAAACCGACGAAAAACGATGAAAGCCTATGAAAGCGGGCATTGTGGGTGGTTTCATGAGGGGTTCAGGATGGGTGAGAGCATGCGGGCAACGTGGCAAGGGGACGGGAATCCCATCTGTCGGCATTTTTGCGCCGACATTGTGCGCCTGTTTATATCGACACCGAACGAGATAGAGAGAAAGAGACAGATAGTTAAAAGGCGGGAAGGCGAAAGAGAGAGGGTGAAAAAAGGAGAGAAAGAGAGCATCCCCGCTTTATTGCCGTATTGGCATATTGCCGCGGATCCGCCAACGCGTGCTTTTTCGGCCTTTTTTTTTATCTTCGCTGCACGCCACGAGAACGGCTGTACAACTCCACGGTGTGTATCGGACACACCGTCGACGGCTGGCAGCGTCTCCTCTCTACACGCCGCGAATTTCGCCCGTTTCCACGTTACGACGGCCAGTCACGACACTACCGTCGTAAATTTCCAACTGACGGACGATATACGCCGGAGCGTATCGGAATATCGACGCGAATTTACTCTTTTTTCTCATGGTCCCGCCGCGTGCGTCCGTCGACTCGATGTCGTCAAGAATCATATCCTGTATTGGACGTTTCTTTTGTCGTTCTCTTGCTTTCGTTCGCGAAAAATGCGAGATTTAACGACAAGCTCCTTTGCTAACGTGAAACGAATAATTCTATACAATATTCAATAGTAGTACACGACGAATAAAAACGAAAACTCAATTGATTTTAATGTCATTATTACTGTAAGGTAAAAACAAAATGCTACTTTCGCTTCCATTCGTCGAAATCTGTATATGAGATATATACAAAATATATTATTTTATATGTATAATATACGTGTGCATTATACATATAAAATATATGAGGATATAATATATCGGCCGCGCTATTTCCTCAACAGAGTATTTGTATTTTAAGCTCTTGCTTAATAATGAAATAATAATTAAGAAAATTTGAAATAGACTTATTATAACATTGCTTTTATAATAGAAACACGAGAATAAAAGGATTAATTTTAATCTAAAGATTATTACTGATGTGTTAATTAATATGAATCAATTAATATAATTATTTAACAAAAAACATCAAACGTTTCGGTTTGCTTTGTATTTTCTTCAATGACACTAAAATAATAGAAATGTGTAATAGCAAAACGTAAACATATTTTGGAAAGTCAGACAGAATTTTACTATTAGGGTAAACTCGGGTGAGATAGCCATACAGGAAAGATGGCCAACCTATGTTTTTTCAATCTCGCCATGAAACATCGAATGAACATGGGTTGGCCATCTTTCCTGTATGGCCATTTTACCCGAGTTTACCCTAAATCTTATCATAAATAAATAACCATAAAATAACTAAATATATTGAAAATCCTGCCCTGGGCGAGAAAGTAAAAAATGAAATAGAAAATCGCGTAGGAAGAAAACGTATTTTGCACATACAGTTGGTCCCACCCATATTTACATACAGTTCGCCCTACCCATAGTATGTAGACGGATCAGATGATCGATTTATTTGCTGTTTGTCTCTGTCTGTGTCGAGTGGCACTGGATGACAGCGGAATGGGCACACTCGATAAAGTTATCTATGTAGAAGCCCGGCCGTTCTCCTCATTGTGAGATACCACGCGAAGATTAATTTCCTTTCAGAACTTTCACTTCACCTGCATCGATAGTTTGACATATAGTTTCACAACGCTGACTATTGACCGAAATTTCAGATATCATTGCCGTGCAAACTAGTGCACGCAGAATACTAATGATATTAACATATGCGGGTACATTTAACACACGATTAAAAAATAAATTATGTTTTGTTAAATAAGCTATAATAATAAAATAGAAATCTATTTAATAATAATTTAGGAAATCAAGTTTCTCCGATGCAAGAGTTGAGTTCAAGATTTAAATTTTAAAAATTGCTCCATTCAAATTGCGATGAAACTTAAAACCTTATAAAATTATTCGTAAAATGATAAAATCTACTTATTTCATAATTTATAAATATTATTTATGAATTACTTCATAAATATAGTTTTTATGAACAAATTAAAATATTTCCTAATATTTCTCTTATTTTACATTTGCAATATTATTCCGATAAGAATTGTATATTGAATGGAAAGGCGTATCATATTTTTTAGATCTCTTCTGATCAGCTATTGTGGCTGTTGGGGGCGACGCTGGTTTTTATGTAAGTTTTTTGCTCACAGTTGTATGAAGCGATGGCTGCTGCTCGTAACCCTTACGAGTCCAGGTGGGCTCATGCTTGTCGGTAACAAGATACGGGGGTGGTTGAAAGTGTGCAGAGGAAAACGGCGATAGGGTAGCACGGGGAGGTAGGCAGGCGGGAGAAAAATGCAATGGTTAGAGGGAAAGAGTAGATATCGTAGCCCGGCTATACGCAACCTGCTTTCTGTTTGGCACTGATGCCCAGCTGTTCCTCTCGTTTTAGCTCCGGCCAAAGGATAGTGAAGTCTGCACTTAGCATTTACGAGTGGAAAAAGCCTTCCGCAAGGACGTTTGTCCCGAAGGACAGAGAAGAATAGATACCCTTTTCCTTTTCGTGATCAGGCATAATGCGAAAAGTACGTGTTAGTGTACAATTTTATTGATTAAATTGCACAATTCCGTCGAACAAAGTAAATTAATCAATAATATGATCAATTATTAAAGTTATTAAATTATTATTAAAATTATAGTCAAGATTTCCAAAGCACTCTATATCAAATGACAATGAGCGATTACCTATTAATCGATATATTATACGTATAATATGAATATTCTATATACAACATTTAATATATAATGTTTACGGACTATACGCGCAATATCCTGCAAAGCCATGCATATACATATAACGATATTGTAGACAAACTTATTTTCATCATTTTCGACTGTTATTCATCTAATATACGCGAATCTCTGAGACATAGCGCGCATCTGCAATTATATTTACTCTGTTTCTATATAGGATAATTATAACATTAGTAAATATATCAGTGAATCAAGGAGATACATAGCGTCTGCGTAAATTGCCAGCGTTACTCGCATCCTTGGGATTCCGTTCCGAAGATGCAATAATCATATACTAAAGATTTATCAAATAGACCTTCCGTAGCGAAGTAATCGAGCGAACGCACGCGCGAGAGAGACACGGTGCACGATAAACAAGCTCGGCATATGCCTTTGTCTCTCGTTGAGATGAGAGACGAGATCGCGTCTCGACTCGTCGAGATGGTAGATTGCGCGCTCGTTTTACCCGAGTCACCCCGTAGACGAGCGAAACTCCGGAGCTCGGCTCCATCGAATAAAGCGCCCGAACCCGAACAAATAATGCGGCTCCCCCCCGCCTCCCCAGATGCTTCCGGTCTCTTATTTCACCGGATAGCCATCCGAACACGTGCCCCGTTTCCTCCTCCTCCTTCGCCTCCTTTTTCTTTTTCTTCTTCCGCAAAGGGGGATGAAGGATCGGTAATAGTGAGAGCTCACCACTTCTCGCTGTTACTACCTCATTGGATTCAATAATTTGATCGCAAATCAACTGTGAGCGAGGGTCGATACGTACGCGGCGTTTTCGCCGAAAGATTTCCGTATGGCTGATCAGACATCCGTTAAATTTAATATTGCAAGCTTTTGTAACGCGTCAATTGCAGCGCGCCTTATTTCGATGATTGATATCCGTGCTATTTTTCTCTGAGGGTGAGGAATTAGACATCAGCGCGAAATATCGGGGCAATTCTATTTTAAAAATAACACTTGTATAAAAAATCGTAAAAGTAATCTTACATTTATATAGTATTTTACGCATACTATACTGTATTATCATAAATCAGGTTCGCAAAAGATTATATTTCGTAATATGAATAATTATATATAGATAATAATATATAATATATGAATCCCTGCACACAATTTAGAGTTACGATTTATTCAAAATTCAGCCCACTCTGAAATTATGCTTATATTGAACATAATCACGTTATATCCTAATAATGAGTAACAGTAAAATACTAACGCTTTTTGCGTATGGTGCAAATTTTCAAATTTCTGTACGAGTTTTATCGCAAGCTGCAACAAGCTCCTCTTTGTGCACGGCGTATCGGTTGCGTCGCGTTGCATCCGTGTTTGCGCGCAGCATCCTGCGTACATACGTCGCGCGTCGTGCGCCTATGCACACCCACGACTTGACGGTCCCACCTGGAGGATGTCGTCGCGTGCCATTAAGGGTCCCGTTGGCAAACGTTTAATGACGATATGCCCCGAGCACGTGTCAGGACGTCCTCCCGGCAATAAAGGCCCTCTTAGACGTCGTCCTCTCTCTCTCTCTTTCTCCGTGCCTGAACCATTCGATCCTTCCTCTCCACGTACGGTCGTCGGCAAAGCAACCGTACAGCCTGCGAGCCGCGAGCAGTGTGAGTCTTCGTTCCTCTCTCTTCCTTCCTTTCTCTCTCTCTTTCTCTTTCTCTCCGCCTCTCTCTTGGCTCGCAGGAGCGGTTTGCGTTTCCTGCGCGGCACGCGACTCCGAAGTCCAGCTGCTTCCTGTCTACCACACTTCTCTCTTACTCACCTCCTCTTCCCGTTCCGCCGACCCACGCATTATCGTACCTCGCCGTCTGACTGTCCCCCGTGATCCCGTTCGTTCGTGGCTCCGCGTTTCCAGCGAGCCATTGTATTCGAGGGAGATCGCCTTTCATCGTTCCGTCACGATATTTCGAATTTGCATAGTTGAAAGAAGGGTAAATGACAAACATGATGGAAGGAATGGCAAACTTTTATTATAGAGACCTTATTTAATTTTTATGAGGGTTATTTTATCGCTGATCAAAATTTTTGGGATAATCTAAATTTATAGAGTTTTCGAAATGTTTATTTATACAATAGTCAATTGAACTAATATATTTTAAATAGTAGAACGAAAGAGAAGATAGGATTATTTAAAATAAATGATAAAAAAAGGCAGATGTTGCCATAGAATAGATAAAACATTTCTTTAAAGCTACGAACAGGAGACTGCACGAATCGTCGTCGTTGTGTGCTGGACAAGAGATTGAAGTAATTATTTCATTTGTGTCGCTAATCACACGCGAGCGATGGTCGTTTAAATAGCACCATGTTTTTGCCCGCTCGAATAAAATTAATTAAATGAAATGCAATTTAATTGACTTTGTTTGCGATCCGATCGGATATTCCGGCGGTGTAGAATCGCGCGTTGCGCTGCGCGTGCACGTCGCGAGTGTGTTCCGCACGTATCCGCCGTCCTTCTGTTCTCCGTCCATCTTCCTCTCACCTGTGCCTCGCGACATGTCGCGCAGACAGGCGCAGCACACAGACGCAAGTACAAACGATATCGATTGCTGTAATTAACCGTCCGCAACAGGCACACAGCATGACATTGCGCGAATGCGTGCACGCGTGCGTGCATGCTCGCTCGTTGCATGCATTCATCGATGACTCGGTACAGTGAAATCGCGTCACGCGCGCTCTCCGATGCAAGTAGAACGATTTTTAACATTATCGCGCCGTGACTTTCATGCATTTCATGAATTTTATTTATACTTAAGTCTAAATAAAATTCACAGATAATTAATTCTAATTATCTTTAGGCTTAATATCTTAGGCATTTGCTCTTATCGTTAAAAGATACTTATTTACTCGCATTTGAAGTATATACTTTCCGCTGTTAAATTTTTCACGTGCTCATCACAGAAGCAGATATAATATATCGATAGGCACGGTGGTCTGCCGCGGAATTAATTTCCGCGCGGATAATTCGGCCTGGAATTTTTTGTGCGTGTGTGGTATTATCGGCATCTCTCGCGCCTCTGGCTTCCATCGTTCTCTCCCATCTTTATCGGATTTCGATCAGATGAGAACGCGAACTCGACGAGGGAAGGTGAGGACGAGGGAAAACAATTTGTTCACCATACGTGCTAGTAAACTATACCCTCTTAGGATCATCCGATAATCGCTTGACTCCTGCGCTTTCGTTTGTGTAAACCGGATCACACATCACACCGTGTACGCTTTTACATTTGGGCCGCGCTTGTTTTCGTGTGCGTATATATGTGGTTCGCGGCCAGCTCTTTTTTTTTTTTACACATTCACTCGCCCATGTGGCCCAAGCCGCGAAGAGGTTGAAGCGCGTGCCAGCAGGGCGCGGGAAAACGATTAGTTTTTAATTTGGTCCGGGCCGATTCGATCGCGTGAAATTGCGGCCGGGAGGCTCGTGCGTTCGTTCTCGCTTCGGATTTTTCGGCAGCTCGGGGAGCGTCCTCTCTCTCGACTGTTTCCTCTGCTTTTTTTCTCTCCCGTTTTTTTTTGCAAGGGCGTTTCGCTGCTGCACGTCCAACGTCTGCCTGGGCGCCGGTACCATTGGGAGCCGGTTGATCAGAATCGGAATTGCTTTTGACCGCAACTCGATCAAGAAATGCCCGACTCCACCCTTTCGTCCTAAATTCCCTGTTTTCAAAGCTATTTTTCTCGGAACACGCGCGTGGCCTCGCGATTGCCCTCCACGAGCTCTCTGTATTTTCCGATAAATTTGTATTTCGCGAAATTCCACGCTTCGATCGATGATAAAAGCGACCAATCCAGCGGAGTGTTTATGGTCACCGCGGATTTGTAGCTCTCGATAATTTGATTTAGAGCCGTTTCCTCGCGGAACCATTTTATTCATGCGGATATCGCGTTATAATATGTACACTGGTTTTGATTTACATATGATACGCGACATATTTTGTTAACTATGTCTCTCAATGGCACGTTCAGTTATTTTCATATATATACATTTTACCGCAAATATTATACAATGCCTCTTTTAATCTGATTTAATTGGATTACCAAAAAGTTAATCGGATGAACATATGTATATGTTTGTTTAAAAGAAATATATACTTATGTTACACAAGGAAAGAAACCTGAAGCCTCTTTCGTAAATATGTTTGTCGACAGCGGCACATGTTACGTTAAATCTCGTTTATATCTAATAAAAGAATATAATTACTTCACATGCTCATTTGCGGTTCTTAAAGAAGCTGTTCTTAACGGAATTGCACAATTGCATTCCATTCTACAAACATTCGTGGCACTCTCGCACTAGAGAAATTCGAGAACTATTTCGAGAACGTTTGAACTATGTATGTCTTGTCGAATGTGGAATGCGTCGAATTTCCGAATTCGACCGCCACTCTTTCTTGGAAAGAACCTGGTGAGATGTGCGTCTTTTAGGGAAGATCGTCACATGCATACACACACTCTTCTTCATGCACATTCTCTCTTTCTTTTTTCTCTCTTTCTCTATGCTTCTTCGGAGCTGAGGAGCGTCTGTGCGAGCCACCAGTTCTCCCTCCGCGCCGTTTGCCTGTCTCTCGAAGCCGGGCCTCACCGCGTGCAACATGTCGCGTGCAGGCACGTGCTCCGTAATGTATAATCTGACCTGTGGCCGGAGGCGTTCTACAGCGCCGATATAAATTCGAAACGGCGGAGATATGCGAAGGGGGGTGGGGGGGGGGCGAACGCAGAAGAAGACGAAGCCAAACCTGGTGGAGGACGTTCCGGTAAAAAGGCCGTGGAAATCGACGAGTACTTGTCCGGGAGATACGATCTATTCCCTCGGCTAGCTAGTAATGCGGGTTCAGCTTGCTCGTGGAAAGCCGATTTTCAACGCTTCCGCCGATGCGGGAAGTTGCGGGTCAGTTCGGAGATATATTATATATGTATATGCGCGTAGTACGCCGGCGTACACAAAAGAATATAGATAGCGACAGAATGGCGGTATGGAGGGGACTTTTAATGCGGCCATATCAGAAAACGTAAGGTCGTTCGGTAGCGCGTATCGCGTTCCAGATCGGATTCACGGATATAAATTTGAGATCTTCGTGGCGCCACTAAAGCCGCTCGAATAGAGCACATTGTGGATGAAAGCCTTCTGGTATCTGCGAGCGATATTAAGCGCCGTCCTTATCTAATCCTTAAATCGGTTTCTCATTGCTCATATCGCCATACTGTAATAATAGCAGGTAGGTATCTTGACGTCCATTGAAAATTATTATACTTAATACTAAAAATGATCGATTGCGCGGTTTGTTTCCACAAATATCGTTCAGAAATTTATGCTTTAGGTGGAAAGTAAAATATCTCTTTCTTATAGTACTTATACGCGATACACTGAGCATTTTTCTTAAACAAAAATTGACCTTGAAATGATCAAAGGGATCAAAGGCTGCCGTTTAACGGTCGCGAAGTTCGGAGCTGGTTTGCAACAACTTTGTTGAGACGGTGCGCGACGCGTTCGTGCGATAAAAATGATCGCTCGCGCGGAAGGCACAATCCACCCTGTAATACACTCGGCGGTTTCGCGGAGAGGCGTTAAACCACGTGCGAATGCTTTAGGAACGGAGCGCACGGCGGGTCTGAAACTGTTAACGCCGCAATTTTCTCGGGCAGGCTCTTCGTAGCGAGGCAAATGAGGGCCGCAATACGACTTCGGGGGCCCGTTTAAAACCGCTGATCCTTAGGGATCAAGATACTCGTCGTCCCCACCCGCTCATTTGTAGTCTGCTTGGTTCTACGATACCGCAAAGTCGGATCCCGGCGCGGCGCCTGGTTACGTGCCGCGCGAACTCAGCGGTTTTCAGTTCGACACGCTCGAGCTTCTCCCATATCTCTCTCTTCTCTTTTGCACTCTCATTCTCTCTCTCTCTGTAATTGTTACGGAAACAAGAGGGAATCTACGTAAACACGAATAGATACTGGTATAAATGGTCCACCTCGAAAGTGGATAAGAATCAGGGGTGACGGAAGGAAACGCGATGGCTAGCGATCGTGGGGCGGTTCGTGAGATGGGCATGCGAAGGGGGCGAAGAGAGTGATGCAAACCTTGCCTCTCTCTCGCCTTTATAAAAATGCAAACGGCCGATCATTTGAATACGTATAGCCGGTAATTCAGATGAAGCGAGCGCTCGCCCGCCCGCGTTCGCGTCACGCGTGCACATTCGTGTTTGCGTCGTGTATACGTGTTGTGTGAACGGTGTTTAAAGAAGAAACGCGCAAGAAAAGGCGACCCCGAGAGAGAATCGATGTGGAGAAGGTGTGTCGCGTACAAAGATGTAAACCGTCTTATCCTCTTCTGCGCGGTGCGAGCCTTTTCTTGCCCATCTTCTCCACCTTCACCTTCTCCCCCGTCTCTTATTCTTCTTTCTCCCTATCGTCTTCGTTTTTTATTTCCACTCGTTCTGTCCCACCTTTTCGATGGTTAGCGTCCAGACCCAAGAGCAACGTGAATCACTCTTAAAATGCAAACTGTTACAGGAGAGATGAGGCGGGATTATGTTTATCTCTCACTTCTCGAAGAAGAAAGTATTTCCAATGGCGTTCCGCAGCTTTTTCATTTGATAACGTTTGCAAATAATGTTCCACAGTTAATTGTGTGTGCCTAAAATAGATATACTTATCAACAAATTAAAAACTTTTGTTAGTTTTTAATATTTCAATTAGTCACAATTATCGTATTCTGATACATAAAAAATAAAAATACATATTCTAATTATTACATAAAAAAAATTCCACCAAATTAATAATGAAACCTACATACGTACGCTGATTTTTACGATGACTTTAATTGCATTTAACACATTTGACGTAACGTTATCAACAAAATGTTCCGTCTGTCTATCTGAATTCATCTGAATATTTCAACATGTCGACGGAGCATATAATAACAATTCCGGGTGCAAAATAGAATGCGAGATGCCGCTTTCAGAATGGGATCATAATTCGTCTAACGGCGGAGAGCAAGTCGTACCGTTGCGTAACGATCGATTCCAAGCTCGAGATAGGCTCGGAAGATCTCTCCGGGGGATAGAGCTGCAGAAACAGAGATGTCTGCGTCCGTATGCACCGTGGCGAGTGCGCTTCCTGGAAGGAGCTTATGAATATTACTCGCTCGAGGCGGACGTTGCCGACGGCTTCTGGACCGGGTGTGTGTATAAGGTGCGAGGTAGCACGTGACGACGGCGCCCTTTTGTCTTTTGCTTTATTTGAAATTCCATGCAAACGTCGGCGCGAGGCTGCGTGACCGCAGCGACCAAACCCGGACCGGGCCCGGGTTAGTTGGTGTTACCCATAAAACAAGGCATTAGTGCTGATCCTTTTCTCGATAACCGATCTCGGCGATGGTGGCAAATGATGAGAACGACGACGGAGACCTTGCTGCCGCTGCCGCCGCCATCGTCATCGTCGTCGACGTCGCCGTCGTCATCCTGAGGTTCGACCTGCCTCGGGAATCCCGTTTCGTCTCGTTGCACCCGCAACCTGGCATCTCTCATGAATAATATCTTCCGTGCATTTACATGCCGCCACGGACTACATCGCGCGGATCCGAGACCTTCTCCTCCTTCTCCTTCATCTTGCCGTGCCCGGATCTCTCGTTCTCCCCGTTCGGATCGCGAAACGCTTTTCCGTCTCCACGTGTATTCATGGTGTATCCTCTGAGAAAGAGGAGATGTTCTCCCGCCGATAAGAATGGGCTTTTCCTTTCTTACCTATCCTATCCCTCCGCCTTACTTAGCGATCGTCGATTTCTCTATCTCGCTCTCTTCCATCGTGTTGTTATCCTACGTTCGCTTCTTCTACCGCTCAGCTCCCGGGGGACCTTACGAATCGTTTAATTCGATCTACTTCCCAGATTCCCGGTCTTCGTACATCCCGCGCGTCGCGACACGACGCGCTGTCCTTCGAGATCCATTTATTCGGCTCCGAGACCCACCCTGGACCCGATTCCATTTTCCTCCTGCTACGAGATTATCCCGAATACGTACAATTTGGATTGGTGTATATCTACTATCTGTTATCTATCTCGGGAAGCCGGGATAGGTTCGCGTGCGCGCAACGGGCGGCATTTATGTTTCATAAAATGCTTGTGGGATACAAAGAAGTTATTTCGCCATGATATTTTAGATAGTATTACCAAGGGCGATAGTTTTTTTTTTTTTTATAATGGAGTAAGCAAAAGGCAATCGAGAAAATAATTTCCTTTAATATGCACGGAACAGAACAATTTACGAAATGTACTGTATTCCACAGTTATGTAAAGGAATTATTATAATTATTTTATCATTATATGTATCTTCTCAAGTTATTTCAGACAATCATTCGTAGAACGAGCATGTTAATTTATGCGATTATAATAAAAACTGCGTAAACAGAAAATTCAGCGCGGTTAATATTGCACGATGATAGACATCGTCTGCGGTGAGTTTCAAACAGGGAGAAAGCATTGGTAAGGCGGGGAAGGCTGAGGGATATAGTATAAGTGTCGTGGCAAGATCCGCGAAACCGCTAGGAATTCCGGAAGAAATAGCTCGACGGTATTCGCCCGTTTCTCGGGCGAGCTCCCCCGAGTCGCGACATTCCTGCAGCGTTCGCGGGAAGGGCGGTTTCGTTGTTTCGCTACCCTTTGCTTCGTGCTTCGGAAGACGTCTCGGGGAACATTCTTAACCGTGCTCTCCGGGGCGACGATCCCGACACGGGATGACGTTGTTACGAGACAAGGTATATTCGCCCGCTCGTGGAAACTCGCGGCAACGGCGTCGCGAGACTCGAAATCTCCGGCGAATTCGGAACCGTTTAAACCTCCCCGAAGTTTCCCCGTCGACCTTTACATATGTATATATACATAGGTGTGTAGGATCGACTTGTAGGATGTCAGTTCTCTCCGACGCACGCGGACGATTCTCGGTCCTTGATCCGAGACGGACAAGTTACGGGCGGAATATGGGCGTTCCGATATCGCTTCGTTGTTCCGTTCTCCGGTATTTCGCTGAGCTGTTTCGACAGCATATCGATTGCAATCGTATACGCGCGTGAAATCGAGGTTTTACCCATTATTTTACTATAGAAAATCTTTTTCCAACAAGATTATCGAAGCATTAACGTTATTTCGGACCTATATGTAACAGAGAGAATATAAAAGCTTTTTGATGAATTAAAAGATTAAAATTCAAATTCATAACGAAACTATGTTCTTCAGATTATTTCAAATAAACTATGATTAAATAAAACATTAATTTGGAATTAGAGAGCGGCAATAAATGAGATAATCGCTTTTGATATCTCTTTGTTATGTAAACTTCAATTCTAAACGTCAAAGAATCAGTTATTAATGTAAAGCATGGCATTCGGCATCGATGAATTTGAAAGCAGAGGCGCGTTCCAACGATCATTGAACGATCGACCGTTTTTTGGGAAAACAACAGCGTGCGCGATAGGCAGGTTGAGTGAACGCGAAAACACGCGCAATGCGTCTGTTTACGAGAAGTATCGTGCGGATAATGGTGGACCACCATATGGACGCATGGTTGCACCGTGGAACTGTAATTTGCATATACGCGCACAGCTGATGTCTGGGCCCGGGACTGGGCCCTCTTCTCTAGTTCGGCTCGATTTCGAGGAGGAGACGATAGCGCGCGGCCGCGCCTCCCTGCAAAAAGGAAGAACGGCGAGCGCGCGCGGGGACGAGAGAGCCCGCGCGGACGAAAGAGACGGGCACGAAGAATGAGGCCGGCCGGTAGTCCGGAATCGGCAGCTCGTTGCAACACATGTGCAACACGAGCGCACGCGAGAGAGCCTCGATTCTCCAATTACTGACATTAATGCCGCTTCGCCCCCTGGGCAGGACTCGCGAACAGGTTACGCAGCGGCGACTCGCTCGAATCGTTCGTTGCGAAGGCCGTGCGATTTGACGAGCTTATGTACTCGTCGCCAGAATAGCATATGATGATCGTCCCTATTGGGAAATCAGTAATATTCGTCCGCGAATTAATTATAATTTCCGACGATTATATCGGTTACAGATGTTCTCAGATATTCTCTTACAAAAGGAAAATAAGATGATGACATTTAATTTAAATATTAGCCAATCTGAGCTATCGGGTTTCTATTCGAATCACAATCGCATTTTTACAATTCGTATCCATCACAAAGTGTTTAATTAATTTGGATTTTTTTTTAGCTGAGATGTAAATGCGGACTTATCACTTTTGTAATTTTTAATTTTCAATAATTTGATTTTTTAATTATCTCTGCTTATGATCCAAAATATAAAAGACAGATATTTAAAGATGTACAGATAATTATTTAACATATTCATATTAAATTTAGTTTAAAAGATAATGGAAGAGAGAGAGCAGAGTTGGGGAAAGTTTCTTTGTAATATGTGTGATGGATACAGATTAAATAATAGAATTAATACCAGGATGGAAAATTCATACTTCAACGTAAAAATTTGATAAAAGAGAATGGTAATTAATTAATTTAAATAAATATTCTTTTAAATAAAATAGATTTTATTCTTCAAATAGATGTGTATGTCTTCAAATAGAATTTAATATCCAATAAGCGCATGCATCGCACGCGCGCGAAATTAATTTGAAATATAATGAACAGAATATTTGATATGAATTTATATTATAAAGTATTAAATATTTCGACTGGCATATGATATTTGTTTGTGACATAGCTATTATTTACAAAAGTGTTAATATTCGCACGATACTCGAGCAGGCGTTTAGCGTCTCGAGTAATAAAGTATTATTACCTCACAAAACACGATTGTTTTTTGGAAATAATTAATGTTTAACAGTCCGCGCATTTTCTTTAATGATACTTATCTCGCGTTGCATAATTGTGTTGATATTGAATGTCTCCGTATTTTTATTTTTTCTTACTTCGCGTAGAAAGAATATATAAACGCACATTTTGAGGCTAAAACAGCTGGAGAGAAATATGCCATTCCGAAAAATGGCTTTTGCAATATTTTGTTGGTCGTATAATTCATCCGCAAAATATATATTATCAACTGCTTTCGCGTCGCTTGGAGAACGTCGCGTGATCCTCCCTAATGTCAGGTTTCCGAGATATTATTCGGTACCAGACATATGTCTTGAATACTTTTGTGCGTTCCGGTGGCCTCTTCACGTGGACTATCCTCAACGGAATTTAATATCACGAAACCTTGTAGATCTATCGAATTACGTACCATCGTTCATACATAGCGAATTATTTCAATAGTGTATGTTTTTCGCACGAAATGGAAAGAATTTTTAAGCATGTCATGCTTTAATAGCCTCTATATGACACATTATTACATATTTACAATTTTTTAATATAATACTTCTAGAGATAAATAGTATTTAATATAACTGTTAATTAAACAACATTTTGAAAATACTTTATTGCTTTAGTTTGACAAAGAAGAACTGTAAAAAAAATTACGATTTTATTCTCCGAGCAAAATCGCGTACAATTTTTACAAAACCTACTCAAGTTATCAAACAATCAGTTACACGAGATAAGAAATGAGCTTCTAGTTGGAGCGTCATCTTCTAATCTAGGAAGTGATATATCGGAAGTGAAAATCGCGCGAGACGATCGATTGAGAGAGCAGCAAGACGGTTCGAGTGAGGATCGACTGATTTAGATGTGAGTCACGCGACAGTCAGGTGCTCGAAATGCGTCGATCTCGACGGACGGTGAGGCGCGATATTCCCGGGTGTCCACGTGAGACGATAATCATCTTCGTGTGGGTTCGCTCGTTCTGGATCAACCGGCGGCGCGCCCCGCGGCGCGTCAGGATCGACCGAACGCGCGTCAGGATATTGCCTCCACGTGTCGTTTCGAAAATCGTTACGCTTGACATTAGGCGGAATTCCGTGTGGGCGTGAACGCATCTTTATTTGGTTCATTGTCAGACCTGAGTAGCTTCCTCTCGCCTATATACAATATGCTTTATCTTCGGTATGCGTGGATTAGAACACGCTCGTGACCACCGGTCACGAATCTGTCTCTCGCTTTCATTATCCTTGCACGAAGGAGCGAAGGAGATCCGGGGCATCTCCAGGGATCATGATTACATACGATCGATATGGAGATTGATGGAATTCATACGGGGGAATTTGGCTATTACCGCGCTAATCGCTCGATCAAAAAGTGCACGGGAGTTATTCAGGGAATTATAAATGTCTGACGATATTTTTAAATGCTGTAAAAAGTCATTAACATATGTAACACACTGCGAGTTACTTATAGTTGTTTTTAACGTACAATCTACTTTCCCTTTTAGACTCAGAAATATTGCAATTTCCGTCTGATAATATCGCGCTTAAGTAATATGTGGATTTGTTTCCTCTTACGCGCGATATTATCTTTTCTACGAATCCAGTCCCTTGTTTTCAATTAATGAAATTTTTGTCCCCCCGCTTCGCAACATTGAGCGAGGCAACGCGATAATTCAATATTCATATCTATTGTCGGGATTCTAAGGTGACGATCAATAAAAGTACGACGTCTATCATGTGATATCTAAATTGGAAGGTAGTGGCAGCCGGCCAACTGAGTCGCGGCATTAGCGACGCTATTGAATTATTCTGCGAGCCTCGCGATGAGAGAGAAACCGGTCGACCCGCTCACAATGAGCGAAGTAGACACGAAACGAGACCGGGGCCGGCGAAATAAGAAGCCGAGAAGAGATCAAGAGGACTAGCTACCTCTAGCTGCGTCGTTCACGCACGAGATGCGGCCGGGCTGCGGCGCTGACGCGAATATAATGAGCCGCGGTAGCAATTTGGCGAAGAGGTATGGCTTCAGTGGATGGACCACCAGGTTGACGATTATTTCTGTAAAGGAGCCACCTGTATCCACTGACAGAAGCGTGAGGTATATATACTGTACGCGGCCACCATTAGAACTTTATTTGTGGTCGCTCTCTGAAAACGAGATAAACGACGTGTGACCAACCATCATTTATAATAGCGCGACCTTTTATTCCACGCCCGAGTGATCTAATCTCCATCGCTCGAATTACTGTATTTAGATTCGCATTTTAGCGTATCGATTACGAAAATATCAATCTAGAATCGTGAAAGAAATTGTTATTTTTCCCGATGTTCTTTAATATTTTTGTAAACTGTCTAACGAGTATGAAATCTGAATATTTCTGTCAATAGAAATTACATCAACTATTTATAATTACATCTTTAATCAAACCGTGCCCTCGACAAATATATTATTATTTAATATGGCAAGTAACTTAAATAGCTGCGAGCTTAGTATTAGGCTAAAGTCGGATTTTTTTCCAGAAAAAAATTCTCTATTCATATATTATTTCTCACTTTCGTTCGCGAAGTAGATTCGGATCCTCATGGTGGTCTCGTTTTTGGCTTCTGGTAGCATAGGTGTGGCATCCTGCCCGCCCCTCTGTTCTTTTCGTCCTCTTGAGCAACCCCCTCTGTCAGCCGCCTCCCCCCGGGAGCTCATTTATAACGCTCACCTGGGAAACACAAAAGGACTTCTTTCATCCTTGCGCTTTAATGCTTTCTCCCCCAAGTCGCCGCGTTGTCCTTTTTACACGTTATTTCGTCGCCGCCTTTCTCCCAGCGTTCTTTTTCTCTTTCCTCGTTCATCCCACGTGCTCCCTTTTTTACGCCTGCGATTTCGCGATACTCTTTCACCTTCTATTCGCTCTTCATCGTTTCTTTTTTTGCCGCATTGAATCGCATAGCCCGCAGAATAATACTGATAAGCTAAACCACGCGATTTTCCTATGATTGATAATAGTTTCATGAGCAGAGCATCTAACTTCTTACACTAGTCTCCTCCCGATATGTTGTATTAACTTAACACTGCCGTCGTTTATTATAAATACGATTATAAATACGAAAAATTTTCAACAAATTTTATTTTAAAGGATAATTTAATGAACGTAATAATGTGGGTTTTATCACGACTTCATTATTTGATTTTGAAATATAAAACATTAACAGGAATTTTTTATCACTTAATGTTTTTGTTACAACTTTGCGCATGACAAATAAGTACTAAATTATATCCTTTCTGATAATAAATGTCATAATGAATCTTTTATGATGAATGAAAATGGATTTTTGCCGCAGAAAAAAATTATGTGTATTGAATGATGCATCGCATCGAAACTCGCGTATTTTATTACAAGTCTAGTTATACTTATTTTTGTTAGAATTGCATTTCGTTGGCTTTGCGTGGCAGTCAAAGATGAAAAGTTGTTGCAAGAACTTGGCTTTTTATCTTTTCCCTAGATCACCGCTACCAGCCGAGATAAATTAAAAGGGAAAAAAATGGATCAAGATTTATTTTATATCATTCTCCGTGGCTTATGAAAAATAGAAAAATACATATCAAATGAAATCATTCTTGAGACAAATGCGCCTGGTGTCTATTAGATTAAATTTTTATCTTTTATTGTTTACAGTTACAGTTTTAATTATATAATAAATATAACAAACCACAAAATTTTTTATTTGTATTTTCCTTATGATACATTATACAATATTTATCATATTGTTAAAAAGAAGATATATTTGCAAATGACCATGCTGAGCTTTATTATATTATAAAATATGCAAGAGTACACATTGTGTACATGTACATGATTGTCCTTCTTGAAAATATAATTCTCTCTATTTCATATACACGTAATTCATATTTTAATTTAAAAAAATATAATACAGATATATATTTTGCTTCTTAAATTTTAAAAAAGTTTTGTGAAAAAGAGAGAAGGAAGACATTGACACATCATCGTCTAAAGATATATTATGGTGTACGGCACGTAGGAGAGTGTTTAATCTAGGGAATGAGATGTGTTTGAAGACGAATTACTCCGTTGTGTAGCTATCCTTGAAAATTAACTAGAGTGATAAACTCAACAACTTATCAATTAATCAAGTCGCAACGTCTTTAATATAAACGTGATGACATGTGATTTATCTTTAGAGATATTTATATTTTTCATCTTTTATATTATTTTAGAGTTTCATTCGTTTTCAATCTCGTTATTATTCACATTTAATCGTACAACAACACGGCGGACAATTTAAATTTTCGTATAATTCGGTGCGCAACGCTGAATTATCTCGTACTGTTGAGGAATGCATGAAACGTGTGACGAAATTAACTACGATGTTGCGACGTTAGTTCCGTTGGCTATTACGCGGACAGGAAAAGGGCGTAAAAAATGCAATTCGCGGCACGATAAACGCCCCGTCGCGTCGTCGGGAAATACGGCTCTGAATGCGCACACACGAACGGAGCTACACCGCCAGCCTTTCGATTAAGATGGATCCCTCGTGCTCGTATGCAAAGAGACGCCATAACTCCTCCAGGGGTCCTTCGCTATCCTCCATGGAAATTACGTAAATCGCTTCCCCCGATCCTTCGTCGATCTTCGATCTTTCCTGGATAGGGCGGGTGTCCCCGACCGGCTCTGAATCGCCAAGATCCCCGAGATCGTATCCGAATTTAGAAAGCGTTGGTGAAGATGGTATGAGTGGCGACGAGTTCCTCCACTTCGACGTATCTTCGCCTTCGGACGACGCATTTGACCTCCATCACTTTTAGCCCTTGGATATACAAATATCGGGCATATCGGGGTCAAATGTTCGATCGACTGTTTAAAATTGCGGAATAGGATGATGGAACTGCGGACTGCTGAATATATTGAATAATTGAATTCCCCCGAAACGTAGATAAATTTAAAATTTTCATAGGAATCCATTTTACAAAAGGTTTATGTGAATGCCTCCTCTTCAATATCGAAAGTCGCGGTTTTAAAATTATTGAACCCTTTTTTTTATTCCTACCTCATTTCAAGCCCCACGAAAGGAAATTGAAAATTATCTCTTACTTACGATTAAGTTACATCAACTCACGTTAAATCTTGATTTGCACACTCTTTATGGTAGAAACATATGTGAAAAGCCATGACCTCTTCAAAATTGTAAGGACTTCTCTCTCATACAAGGAAATACAATGAAATAGTTACTTTATTTGTTAATGCTTTTTAGTTGAAAGTATAGCAGATGATTAGAATTAAATTTATTTTTATACAAAATTTTCGTAAGTTAAACGCCTAGTTCCGAACAAACTGGATCGCAATTGAATATTAATAAGACCACAATGCAGATTATACGGTGTTGATCATCGCGTTAAGCCGTTTACTCTAAATTATTACGACTGATATGCCTTTCGGAATTTACTAATGCAGACTACGTTGCAAATTCATCCGGCGTATGAATAACGTCCGTAAAACGTTTCATCGCGATCAAAGTGAACGCGTGCCATGCGACCCATTTTCTACACATAATCATAGACTGTCTCCGCCGCGGTTATTAATCGCCGTTTCATTATCGCTACTACCGCAGAGAAGAGGTGGAGGCAGGGGGATATCACGCATCGCGGAGATCCGTACGCATTACGGCCGATTACGCCGATAAAATCGCGCGATGCATTAGCCGCGCGCGTAATCGTTCGTATATATACATACGGTGTTCCAGAATACATGCGTGATATTTTAGGAACAAATTCTTGGCGAATTTTTATCAAGCAAGGAAACGCGGCTATTTACTTTTATATATATCATGTAATTTTTGAAATTTTGATATTAAAAACTATAATTATGAAACATCAAATGAGAATCCCATTAATTCAAACAATAATGTTCCTTTGCGTTTTCAATACTGAATTTGTGAAAAACTTTTATTTCCGGCTGTCAATAAATTATTGAAATTGTACGTCAACTTCTACTAAAAAAGAACTGGTTACAATATCATGAAAAAATTTCTTCCTGATATGGTACGTTCAAGTCGTTCAGGTACACCCGGTGTATATGCGAACGTAGACTATCCCGGAAACACATGCCGTTCAATCCGACGCGGTCGCGCATTAGCGCTACGATTTCCAGCCTTGCGGAAAATATGTGCGTAGAGCGCGGTGCGCTCATTAATTACCGCCGCCGGTGATATTACTGAATTCCGTTGGTCGAATATATCACGGAGGACGAGTCTGCGTTACGCGAGATACAGAAGCGAACCGACAAATTGGCCTCGACATGCTTGCTGCGTTGGTCTCAGATCCGTGATATTCGATAATCGCATTATTAATTGATTATAATATGTGCATACAAAAGTGCTCAAGAAACGATGGGATTGCATTACGCGACGGAGAACATTATTATTTGTCGTCATGTGTGAACGTTGTATGTATTTCCTAAATATTTTGAAAAAACTTGTCGAATTTTTAACGTAATATATGTGGCCGGATATTTAAGGAAAAAATGGTTTCCTCTCGATAATACTTCGATGCTTGGGTATTCACGATTAAGGGTTTAAGAATATTTTACATGTTAACAGACAAATGTTATACAATGTAAGAAATTGGTGGAAATTTCAATTAAATCCAAATTCGTGATTCTCTGGAGGATAATCTAAATATTTCTCCCAAGTGTATAATAAGAGATTAGAGTAAATGCGTTTAATTAAGATAGTCCACGTGGGTCTCGTCTCGGTACCCATTATGCTTTCAAGAACCATCGACAGTGCATTCAGGGAGTATTAACGTTTTTCAAGATACTATCGCGGATAATAGAGATCGTAAACGGAATTCGTCCACGCCGGAACTCAGTGTGCGGAAGATAACAATACTTAGAGATAACGAGAACGTTTCTGAAAGTGCCGTCAGAGATCATACGGCCTGCCTGCCCATGTAGGTTTACATTGACCGTAGGTTTCTTGTCTCATAATTCGTCTATAAAGACCGATAGAGCCCCTATGCTTCCCCTATGTTCCGTTATCATTTGGTGTTTTAAGGTCATATGTTCTAAAGAGCGCTATGTTCGACTTTGGTATTGATTTTACGCGACACATAAATGGCGACATATAAACTATTAACTTATATGCTAAGTAGATTTATGGTTAATTCACAAATGCATGAATATTGCTAATTTAAACGACAGAAATTAGAACAATGAATATTAAAAGAATTATGTAATAAAGAAAAAACTAAAATAATTGAAGAAGAGAAATTTAATATTTCTTAAAATGTCAGAATGGTAATTGTCACCTCTGTATAATATACTCTATAATTGAGATATTATCATCTAAATGTATAACTGTGCTAATATGCAATGCTTTTATCTCGTTTATTTATTCAGTTAATATTTTCGCGGCACATCGATCAAAATGTCACTGCGTTTACATATTAAAACGCTACGGATCGTACGCCGGCGCGTTATTTAATATATACTTTATGAGTTTTAGTACGCGTACGATCGCGTTACGCGTTTGGCGCGTGAAATGTATGGGCGGCAGTTTTACAGTCGATTGGAGTATCGACGCGCAACAAGTAACGCAAACGGCGGGAGGCGTTTTCCTAGAAGAGATCACGGTTCATTGGCGAAACGTGTGGACCGGATGAGAAGAGGAGGAAGAGTCGGTGCAGCAGAAGCGATTATCTTATATAGAATAATTTGTCCGCTTCATTGGATAATGCCGTCGTGGCGCCAGTCTCTGACCTGCTTATACGCCTCGTCGCGCTCCTACGTTGAACCTTACGACTCACACACGTCGTCTGATTAAAGGCTCGCATTGTTACGTAACCGCGATGAAACTTCATGTTTGTCGACATGAATGTATACATACGCGCGTTACGTTTCGATTCACAACGAGCACGATTTCTTTCTTCTTTTTTTCTATTACAAACACATAAAACTCTTTACGTCGTTTCTCATACGGTGAATCGCGGAATGTTATAATCAACTAAATCTTTAGCCGGCTGGATTTATCACAGTCTAGTTATAGTATTTTTATAATTTAAAAGATAAAGAAACATAATTACGAAGTATGTAAAAATAATTCTTTATAGTTATTAGAAATTAGAGACAAACTCTATGTTTTATTTAAAATGTTGCCCCGGGACGAGTTCGATCTAGAAGATTTTCTGAAGATTTTTTTACAACTCTCTACTTGACTGAAGTGCTTTGCACAATGTAACTTGTGAAAGTGTCTGATGGTTGCATAGCACCGGATCGGATAGCTTTTTTGTTGTGTAACTGATCCATTCGATTAAAAGCGTAGTAAGTACTACCACGTGAATTATACGAAGTTCTCCAAATTCGGCAGCTACGAAGTACAAAGTGTATACGAACCGAAGTCTCAACTTCACGCTTGACGAAACTGCCTGACTATCCACGCGTTAAACTTCGTCTTCTTGTCAGGGTCGTTGGATGCAAGCACGGTGATCTTGGCCAATCTTCTACAGATCGCTTCGATTACGGCGATAACCCTCCCCCCGTCCACCATTTCTCGTCCTACTTCTTAGCTGACTCATCCGCTCAAAGAAAATAGAATTATGGTAATCAGAGTTCTCAACGATATTGTTACGGCCGACCGACCTGGAACAAATATAATCGCGTTGGAATAAAATAATGCTAGTTATCAGGACTGAAACTCATGTTTTTATTTTTTTTAACTAACTTGTATATATAGTTTGTATATACGTATTACAAACATATATACTCGTATAAATTTAATTTTTTATCCTACCATACGTATCAAATCTATGAATAGATTTTCTGCATGTAATAACAAATTCTCATCAAATATCATAACATCATCATTTCAATAATATCAATATTATTAATTATTAAACAGTCAGTGTGACAAGAATAAAAATTGGAAGGCTATTGACTAAATAAAAAATTACACGAGCTGAGTTAGTGTGATTAGTACTAAAGGGGTCTTTTTTCTATATATTTACTTACGTAATGAAAATTGTGTATTCAATAATCGTAATTCATTCATAACGCTGAAGTTCCATTATGTTCGATCATATGGAGCGATAAGGTGTAAATGGCATTGGCCACATGCAACTGTGCCACATACGTTCCCGCAAAGGCAGCTAAGTGACGCAGCCGGTGCATCGACTGCACTTCTGCAGCTACGTGGTGGGCTTCCAGGTGGTGGCACGTGCTCCGGCATCGACAGGTGGTGAACGGTCCAAATTCCCCGTCGTCTCGTAGAAGGACGGATCGCTCTTTCGATTTCTAGAGGCAGATCTAATTTATCCTCGGATCGTTTGATCAGCATGCGCATCCATCTTTATGGGGGGAATAACTGTAAACCGACACGACTCCTGGTTTCGAGAAATTGAAGGGATTAATCGTCACGTCATCATGAATTGTAGAAGAGCAGTGAATATATTGTAATATTGAATAATAATATAATATCGAAGAATAAAAAGTACATTCGTGGAAATAAATATTTTGTTATATTATGGTTAATGAAAAGGAGATAAAGACTTTGATATTAATTATTATCTTTTCATATCTGCGATATAACATTATTATTTTTAATGTTAATAACATGCACGCAAAACAGATGTTGATGACGAACAATGAAAATAATGGTAGAATATGAATAACAGAATAATATAAATAACGTTGTAAATAATCGTAATTATTGGGTATTTATATACGGGTGTGTGCTTCACATCGCGGCGTTTCCAATTTAATACTTCTGGGGTGGAATTGGTTTTTGTTCTATCTCGATATTATCCTCGTTTGCACGTAAACGAATAGGCACGCGAAGGGCTAGCATGCAGTCGGGGTACGGCGCATTATAATGCTCATTATATTCGATCTGCTCTCCCGCAATTCATGGTATTGCATGCCGCGTAACTTCCTTTCTCGCGATCGCCGCATCATTCACGCGAATACGAACGATAAAGTCTCATAATGATTTCTTCGTAAAAAAAGTGTAAAAATTGTCGGATTATTGCTTACAGAACCTATCGCAAAAACCATTAATGATTTCCGATCGATTAGCGATATAAAAATGATACTGATATTGATGCATTTTCTTAATTTATAACATGATAATCATTTTATTTTGAAAAATTAAGGATATATTCTAGTGAAAGATTTATATCATTTAATAAAACGTAAAATATTGCAACACGCTAGATATTCGCGGATATATGATATTATTGTACAAAATTTAATTTAGTCTATTAATCCAAATTGATGGTTTTATGTGAACTGTACAATTAATTTATGTGCAACTTGCAGATGAATTTATATATAACATACAAGCTCGTATAAAATAATGGGATGCTGGTTTAATTATTATTACGCGTGAGCAATAATCTATTAAATTACATCATATTTATAATTACCTACGTTAAAATAGCCGGAATTAATATCTTAATGTAATCTAATATTATGTATACCGCTAAAATTTATTATTTTGTTCTTATTGCATTATTCCTGTACGCTATTTTTGTTCATGATTACTTTGTTCTCGATGTTTTTCGAATAGTTCAATGAGATCGAAAATCCAAGGCGATGTCTCGGCAGGTGGTATAAAAGTTGTGCCGCCAGTGTGGTTAAACAGCAGCCGCCTGTAGAGGTTCAAGGGCCGGATAAAGGAGAGTATAGGATGGAGCTCTCTCGTTAAAAACATCTGCTGCTACCGTAGACTAAACGCGCGCGCGAAAGAGAGCAAGATAGAGACTCCGTGAGAGCGTGATCTTTCGAATTGCGCCCCAAATAGGATTGCTTTGTTTTTCAATGAGTAAACGTTTTCTTCTCGAAATTGTTTTGTTTAACGAAACACCTGCTTGTTTGCAATTATTGACGACTCTTTTAATCACGCTTTATAGGTGTTATTGCATTGCAATCATTATAATGCTTTTTTGAAATTTTACTGTTATATTTACTTCTTTTTTTAGTCGCGTTACTATTTTAAATATCTTCGTGAACGCATAAAGCGGCATGAGAATTCAGTGAAGATTAGTAATGAACAAGTATTATATGAAATATTCCGTGTGTCGTACAAAAAGGGACATATATAAATATGTATGTATATGTATGTGTATTGTGTATCCCTTCACTTGTATATTTCCCTCCCCATTCGCGGCCAATCAGAGCAACCGACAAAATCTCTCGTTTGTCGTGTGAAATATTAGCCTGCCGTTGGTTTTGTTCCCTCAGCGAAAAACGCGTTTAGAGCTTTTTGCATAAATCGAAATTGCGCCCTCCGTCCCTTCGGATTCGCGATAGCCCAGAAGAAACGGACCGATTAGCATTTCGACCCGACTACTGTCGCGGATAATGAATAGCGTGCGATTATGCATACCAGAGAAACGGGGAGTTCCGAGCGATTCCATATCGGGTCGTCGGAGATATATATCATCCCCCGGAACGCTCTTCCTGGCAGACACGAGCTCGCGAGGTAATGCAAGCTTCTTGCGCTCGAGTGAATCGCAGGAATTCGACGTTGTTATTCTCCTTTCATGGCTCCGAGATCCCTCGCGGGGATGTGAGCGAACTGGAGTAGCGGGGGATGCTGGTGGCGCGTCTTACGTCTACCTCCCACGCTCTGTCGCAGGTGCACATCCTCGATTCTCGTATTTTACACCCGCGAAAAAACCCTCATCCCTGCGTATCAGATATACCTTTATCTTACCCCCGACGATTTTTCCGATTTTTGCGTCTCGAGAGGTGTGAAAAGCATTGCACTTTTGGCTCTTCAATTTTGTCACTTCTTATCACAGTTATCTGCTTTGTGCGTTTCATCGTATTTCTACTTCATAACATTCTATTTTTAGAATATCGACACGAGACCATAGAATCGTATGGAAATGTAAATTTTATCATAGGATTAATCTGGACGATCAATGGTTTTGTAGGACACTCCATATACTTTTTTGATGCACCTACGCAAGAACTTCTGCTTAATGAGTGTTTCGCGTTATTGATTAATGGGAAGGTAGTGTCCACGGAATTACGTCGATTTGCAACTCTGATAATATATGTTTTTCAGAGGCGTCTATCAAGCGGTCCCTTTTTATTTGCCACCGCTCATTAGTATCGCTACGTGACATCGGGGCCAGATAATACTCTCCGCTTACGTCATTCTTGTTTGTCGGGGTGACCAATTTTAGCTCAACTCCCACGACTGATTAGCATTTAGCACAAATTGCGATTCATACTCTATAATCTTACCGGCATGAAAAGAGAAGCGGCGAGTTTCTCTATTTCTTATACAATAAAAGTTTCCCGTGTTGCACTCGCTAACTTTTCATGAGTCGCGGTCGCCTTCCTTTTCCATTTCTCTTTTTCTATTTAAGACGTTTGACATACTAAATATCTCTTAGAAACCGAGAAGCATGAATATCTCATTGATCGTATATGCTATGACTTTCTAATGTAATATCTCGCTCATGAAAGGATGTACTTGACGAAAAGTATACTTTATTCTATTTTTAGCTATCCTAATGGATTGAACATAAATATATATTTCATCTGATTTACATAATTTTATTCGCGCTTACATTTTTCTTTATTATCTCTAAATGATATTACGAGTGTTTCTCGATATTTTTCTTTATTATCTCTAAATGATTACGAGTGTTTCTCGATGCACTGAAATACTTATAAATACTATATTTTGCTTTGTATAGTATACATTATTCCAACGACTAACACAAACGAGAAAAATTCATTTCGTTGATTTGGATTGAGATCGGATTATGATAATGCGGAATTCCGGTATTTGTGATCAATGAGATAAAATATAGTATTTTGCAACAAATTTTCTTACGAATCTTTTCCCCACAGAAGTCTTTACTTCCGAGTTTATCTCTTCGCGCGCGGGGAACTCGATTTTTGAGAAAACGAAGCGGCGAGAAGCGGAAACTTTGGAATGCGTCGCGCATTCTGGCCGCTGCGGCGCCGGTTAGAAGTCTCGATGGAAAAAGGCGACGTCGACCTGTAATCCGATGCTGCGCGCGGGTTAATGAGCGCCTCTAACCTCGCGACTTTCCCGCAAAAATGAATCCGCAGTTCTCGGTTACACGTTACACGGAGATACTTGCCGGACGTCAAAACTTATCGCAGGAAGAGCCGCGCGGTGTCGACCTGCTCGGCATCGAGTTTCGAGATCGGGAACGAGGAAAGTCGACGAGCCTTAATTTGCTCCTCTAACGGTTCGCCCATTATCGTCTTTATCTACGACGATATTTCCGCCGTGATGCCGCGAGAATCTATACTCTGACATCGGCGATTAGCGCTAAACCAAGATTTTAGATGATCGGCATGCCTCTCTGCCCATGTGAACCGTTTACTTCGAAAGTGATACGGAAGAAAAGCTCGGATTTAAAATAATGTTAGTTTTACAATCCGCGTATAATAATGAAATAATTATTAAAGTATTTACGTACTGATAGTGCGCTGCTTTTAGCAAGAGATTTACGGAAGTGGGCTCATTGACGTTACTTTCAAAGTGAACAATTCGTACAGCGAACCTCGTGGGAATTACTGCCGGCATTTTTCTAATGTCGTTTAACGACGATGAGATCGAGTTTTACGGTGCAGTATTTACCACTCTCTTCTCTCTCTTTCTCATTTTCTGTTTCTCTCTTAATATCACCGTCAATACCGTCTATTAGGTTTTATTAGACGGATTGCACGACAAAAAGTGTTGCGAACGGAGCTACCGGCGAGATACCGGGGTGTAGAGATAATTCATACGGCTCATCCGAAGGTATCTTTTACATGGACGCAATCTTATCCTTGTAAAAGGAATCCACCTCTCGATTCTTACCGATCGCCGTGCCGGCCAGTCGAATGTCTTTCTTAATTCTCTCTCTTTGCGTCTCGCTCGATCGATTTCCGCCATCGCACCGCGGTAAGTGATCCGGCGAGAGGCACAAACGACACAATCATCGATTCGTTTATTCTCGACCGTGAAATTTGCTCTTTGTTTTTTTCGCCGTGGGGAAGTTCAATTCCTATTTCACTATGTGATCACGCGGAAAATCGTTGGGAGTCCCGTGATAACGACATTACGTTATACTTCTGCTTCTGTAACGTTAATTAGACAACCTTTGTTTGATTGGCGACAGGAACAATGTCATTTAAACGATGCGTTAAAAAAATTATGATACAGACAAAAATTCTACACTGAACCGACAATTAATTTCCATATGAACATTATCCTTGCAGTCTTCTGCATATCCAATTTTTACTTGTGACAAAGCAACTAACAATAAGAGCAATTTAAAACTGTTCCATATAGAACAATGATATGCTGATGAAAAGAACGAGAGAGACGAAACCGTGGTCATCAGAGACGAGACCGTGCTAACATTTATTTATTGACAATAAATTATTTTTTTCAATTTTCGTCGACAGACGGCCATAATTTCTTAATTCTGTAAAACCGCAGACACCTCTCTCTCTCTCTCGTCTCGCGTCTATTCGTTTATTCTTTCGCCAGCAGGTACCGCGTTTTTGTGAGCCGTGCGCAGCAGTAAATTGGGCGAGAATCGTTCTGCCACAAAAATTAGGGTTCCCTCTCGAAAAATCGGCAGACAGTTTTGGGTTTATACGAGCGCGGTTGGCAGACCAGCACGTTCGCGGTTATATGGTCGTGGCGAACGTGCGAACGTGACGTCGTCGCATCGCTCGAAAAACGCCGCTGATTTTTGTCTCTTCCCTCTTCCGGTAATCTCACGCCTCCGATTTTCAATACCGCTCGCTGCTGTGAATAGCGTGGAATTAATTTCGAGTCGTCGATCGCGACCGCGTTACCAGTAGATATAACGTTCTCGCACCAAAATGGAATTTTTTCCCTGAAACGTCACGAAATGAAGTCTATTTCTTCATGAATCAAACTATCGATTTTTTTAATTATTGCCGATCCTCGTAATCTCAGAAATCTCACACGTAATCTAGCGATTTTGCAGAATATTCCAAAGAAATTATATACTTTTTTCCGAAATAACGCTAATTAAACACGAGATTGCATTTATCTACGATCAATATACTTGAGAAATTTGCAGAGAAAAATAGATAATAAAGATATATTTCACGAAAACATTTCGTTAATTTCTACACGGTATTTGACTTACGAGCATACCGCGGGGCTCGTTGTTTCACTTTGGAGAAATTCTGCAGCGTCATTCCCGAACCATTTTCCTGTCGAAACCGGTGATGTTTCCGCGCCACCCTCAACGTGGTGTTGCCACGGTAGCTGGTCGTAAAATCATCTTTTTCGAGGGCGGCTCGTGTGGAAGGACCGGGTGGTTGTAAACCTGCCGCACACCCTCAAGATATCACGGAACACAGACGGCCTCTAGGCGTTTGGCTAGCGTTAATTGCCAATTTGTAGGCACGACCGCAACACGCCCGACTAGACTTTGCCGTGTCACCACCTGTGCCTCAACAGTATAATAAAATTTTAGCGAGCAAACGCGAAGACATATTTGATATGGTGTTGACCATGTGACTACCAATATAAACGCGCCCGCGACTTCCTACAAATTCAAGTGTGTTATTTTAACTAAAGCTGTTCGCACCATATTTCTTCCCGTCCTAAATCACGTCATTTAACACGGTTGAACTTATTAACTTTTAATTTAATACGATTAAACGTGTTAATTTGACACGCAAATGTGTCATTTTTAGATGTTTATGCGTGTAGAAATAATAACATACTTGGATTTACAGTGTAATCTTCATTAATTTTAATAGCAACTTCAGATTTTAATTTTGTTTATTTATACGCAGGACTCATATTGTGACAACGTAGACATTTTATTTCACAGCTTGGTTTAAACATCTTTTTTTTTCATAAAATTTGTAGTTGTACTGTCTATGGCTAGAGTTGGAATACTCAAGCGGTTTTTGACGCATCACGTATGGTGCATCACGTATGGCGCGTCGCGAGAAAACGGCCGTTGCATTTTGTTCTTGAGCAGAATATTCTGACGAATAACGCGTGGCATGGAGAGGTATGCGTCGCATAAGGGTGTAGAAAGCGTGAAATGAAAGGTAATCGTGCAATTTCATTTTGAGAATGGGAGGAACGAGCGGAGGCGCGATCTTTCGCGGTGAGAGTAACTCCTCCCAACCGATAGATTCGTGACTAGAATTTTTCCGTTCACATTTGGCAGATACCGATAAGGAGTTGATGACGACAAGGTGATCCGGGAACTGCCCGTTTCGGATATAGCTGTATATTCCGCCATATGTGCACGCATAGGCGGCAAATATCGAAAAAAAATTGGTCTATGTTGCTTGGTTTTCGTTCCTTTAATAAAATGTGAATTTTATTCCACGCTAAACCAGCATATCTTTTGAAATATCGGTATTTATTACACGGTCTGTGCGAGATTTCCCATTTCTCTAATAACTAGATTCATAACATTAAGTCGTATTCATTACATTAGGAATTACACAAAATATCTTTAAGTAAATGTAGAAAACTTGAGTTGTCTACTAAAATATTAATTATTTACTTTTAAGATTGCCCATGTTTTCTTACATACATATAATCTATAGAATATAAATAATTTTATATAAATCTTTGAAGCAGAAAGAATATAAAAATCCATATTGAGTATCATATAATACAACACAGAATATTTTAAAAAGTAATATTTTAATTTTACCTCAAGTTTTGTTTTCTGAGATAAAACATTGCACGCTTTTATGCATATAATTACGCAGAAGACGATAAAAAAAAAAACACTCGTAATTTCGTGAGAACTCGAAATAATGCTCGCGGGGCATGCAAACCAGTTAAAGCACGAGTCAGCGCTGGCTTATGTGCGGCGTCCGCGATGAAATCGGCTACGGGGGACAATCACGTCGGCATTATTATGCGTAACGCCAGCCATTATCGCGGTCGGCAGGTCCTCGTGAGAAAGTTCACGATCGCCGCCAATGTCGGGTACGTGTGCTTTCGCGCCCAGGAGGTGCGCAGGCAGGCCACGTAGGCACGAGCTGGGGGCTAGGTAACCCGCACACACATACGCACGTGTTTTCACGTTCTATTACCTCCGCCTACCTAGTACCTACGTACCTACCTACCGGCCGAACAATAATAGCTATTGTACGACGGCTTGTTAACGCGATACGTGAGCGAAAGAGGGACGACGGTCCCTTCGCGACCGGCACGCCAATCGGCACGGCGATTTAATCGTGGATTCAGAGATTTGCAACCGGAAATCAGCCATACGGCTGGTAATTCCGGACCCGTCGAATGATGAAACGGACTTTTCGCGACGCGGTTTCATACCGGATCAATGAATTTGGTCGCAAATATATAGAAACTTGTTTGCTTATATTTTTCAACCAATAGTTTCTCAATCATTATATTTATTATAAATTACTGTCCATAAAAATATCATTCAAAATAAGAATTTATGGCGAAATAAGAATTTATGCGTTAAAAGCTGTAGCAACTGCAACAATTCGATGAACATAAATATATATTTTAGATTATACATGGAGATTGCATGAAACATTTCCTATATGGTTTACGATTAATCTTATCCGAAAATCTATGACGACAGCATGTTATGAACCGTTGAGTTTCACGGATAGCCGGAGTAGACTTTCAGTACACGTACAGTTTCATCAGCGAACTATTAATTTCGGTTGTATCGGAAATTTTGCGAGATTGTCGAAGAATGCATGCGCATCTAATCGAGACGCGAGGTTTCAATGATTCATTCCACGAACGGAGGAAATGCGGTGAGAGGCGCGTAGGTGAAGGCGAAAGAATGAATGAACGTGAAGCGGAAGCGAGCGGACTCGCGCGGCGGCACGCCTCGTATATAGGGTGTTTCGCGTGTAACTTACGTGTATGTCCGTGTTCGGCCAGTTGAGCGAATGAAATGTAACGGTACGCAAATGTTTAACAGTACGATCTCGTAGATAGTCGAAGAATGGGAAATTCTCGTGAGAAATTGATCGCGCAAATAGTGTTCTTCATCGACACCACGATAGATCGACATTCTTTTCATTTCCATTATCCGTTATCAAACACCCTGTATATGTCTGCCCGTAGCTGCGTGCATGACTACGCTGGGCTACCTTTCCCGATCGACGAGACGCGTTTTCCTGTGCCGACACCGGACGTCCGGCGCGGTCGACGGAATAGTAATACGCAATACGGACGGACATAGACACACAGCAACCCGTATCCCTACGTTCGCTTGAAGGATTCCATTTATATAAATTGATACGATCACGTCTATAATGTAATAGAACTATAAAGACGATAGCTGGGGCACGATCGACGATAAAACTGAAGTTGTACGTGGCCTGTGTGCCAATATTTTGTGCAATAACTTCCATTATTTTCTCTAATATCTTTGACATTACCTCTAACGTGTAATTTAATGGATTATCTATCAGAAATATTATATTAGAGAGGATAATGCCTCTTTCACGTTCTTTCCTTGTCTTATCGTTTTTTTTGTTTTTGAATAAACTTCAAGAAATAACTCTTTAACAAGCACTTGTTAAGTTAGAACTATCATTAGACAAATAATTCACTTTTAGATGTTCGAGGAGTTACTACTTTGGTACATTGTAACGGGCATTTTCACTGAAAATTACTGCACTTAATTGAAGATTGAATTAATTGTGAAGTGACGTAGGCAGGCAGGATAGTTACGAGGTTCGAAGTTATAACTCACTTACGATCGTTTGGCATAGGGCGAGGTACGGTTTTTGGCGGAACACCGAGTCCCGCGGCCCTGATAGATACGACGAAATTGTTTAATAACGGATGAAACTTCCGGGCGTCTCGTTTACAGTGGACCGGATGATCCGCTGTCGCGTTTCCGCACCAATGCGACAGAACGAACGAATGCAGGCGATCCGCTCAGCCGGCGACATTGTGCAAAATATCATTGTTCGATACTGCGAGTCACGTAGAGAGGGAGGGAAGGGAAAAAGGGTTACCGGTGACCTATTCGTTTCCGGTGGCGCGGTGGAATGTCGATAATTGAGCCGGTGAAAGAGGAACGATGGAAGTCAGAAAATAAAACACTCGCGAGTGTTTTACTGTGCGGCGTTATCTGCGGCGTTTTGACAAAAATTATGTGTCGACAAAATTAAAAATGGAATAATAATTTTATAATTTTGGATATCATTATTTAATATCACTTAGATAATATAAGCGAATTACAATTTATTACGAGAATTATACAGTAAAAAGTCATTTCGTTTGAAAATTAAACCATTTAGTTTGAAAATTAAACATTCTACAATGAGCTATGTGAAATTCAATTCATTTATCTTTCTTAGTGTACACTTGCATTTTACGCGAATAAATTTTAAAGCGAATGTTGGAATCGTATCACCGACGTCGAACGTTCGACGAAGAGAGATTTTTAGAACTAATATTAGTCCAGAGCAAGCAGACAATCGATTAATTAAACATCTATTATTACCGGGATGATCGCTGCCAAATATTCACACAACCTGCGGCCTCGCAGCGCGAAAATAACGAGAAACGAAATCGCAGGGAACATAATTAATAGCATATATGTTCCCTCTCAGTTTTATTGGCAGTTTAACAGTGGCCAGAGTGCGTCAATTATCAATATTCACACACCGGTCTGCGTCACCGCTCGTGACTTACCATAGTTTCGCCTATTTTAGTTGTTTCTTGAATCTAGGATACGCAATACATTTCCACGCTGCTTTGAATTTGATGTGGTGCGCTCCATAATTTATACAATTATTTTTACTAACAGAGTAGTCCGATCGAATATGTTTAACCGTCATAAAATTTTTTTGTAGTCACATTTTTATATTATCCTCCCAGTTCACTTAAACATTGTCGCAATTTGTCACCGTAATCGTGAAGCACAATCGATCTCCGCGTCCAAGAAGCTCCAACACTTGCCACTATATGTGCGTGCCATAGAATTTCCTGCAGAGCTAATTATCATTAAGCATGCGCGCGAGTCACGTTACAACGAGACTCGTAAATTAGTTTTATATTCTATATATATTTCTGACATAATCGGGTGCGTTTATGCGGACTTAACTACTCAACATAACCGAGAATTATGATCAATAATGTCGACGTAAACGACACCATACCATTTTAATTCTGCCTAAATTAAGAAATATATCCAACGACGATTTCCAAATTTCGCGCTACATCCACATGCAAAGATTATCAAGATTACAAAATAAACCGAGAAGTTATATAAGGAAAAAAATTAATTCGTTACGTAGTATGATTTTTTTCGCGTTACTATATGAACTTTCATCCGTATCAAGTTCTCTCTGCAATAAGTTACACGCGTGGTATTATTAGAAAGAATTTACCATAATTCAAAATACATGTTTCGCGTTTGGTGGGATCATTGTTATCGCGAGAATTTTGCTGCTATATCCGGAAATTGTAAGAGAAAGATCGCGGAAACGATCGGCAATTCCCCTGGTTCTGAAACGTTAAAGAACGATCTCTCACAGTAATCAGGATATACGGTCGCCTCCGGGGATGGACGGTTAAACGCCGCTGACGGAAAGTACTACGGCGAATGTTCTAATTATTGTCTTCTTTCGGAAGATTTCCCAAGAGAGAGAGAGAGAGAGAGAGACAGAGAGTGATCGGGGCTCCTTTCGCGTCTCGTACGACGAACTTGCACCGATAACTTCGAAACTGGTGCGAACCAAGCGAGAGAAAGAAAAGAACGGGAATGTGAGAGGACGAGAAAAAGTTCGACAGTTCTCGCCACGGAGACGAGTAGCTTTAAGTGTATAGAAGCTCTTAAGGAGTAAGCGCGAACCGCATTGCGTATTTATGAGATTCCAGTTGTCGCTTTAGTGGCAGCTTACCGTCGGCAAAGTAATTACGACAGGTGAGACGCGAATAATGAATCGCCAATCGAGATAATTTAACTTTGGGGTTTAACTGTGGCGGGATTAAGAAGAGGCAGGACAGAAAACGTTTTTTTCCGATTCACCCACCCACGTGTTTTGCCAAAATTTTATGTGTGCTCTTTACTTAAGGAATCGCTCTTTATTTAACTAAAATCTAAATAACCCGTTAATCTCTATTATATCATAATCAAGACTCAACAATGTTATAGTTAATAATATATATATATATCTTTGAATACGGATTGAACACTACACTGTTCTGCTGTACCTTCGAAATTTCCAACAATTTATTTCATTGCAATTATATGACATATCTACGCGTCTAGTTATGGAAACTAATATTAGTGGAAACTGTGCTTTATGTATATTGAGTGAAAATTCATCGGCATACTGCACATCTGGTTTAATAATAGTACATATAATATTAATAGGATGAGTGCTATTATCAGCTAGAGAGAGAGAAGGAGGAGAGAGAAAGAGAGAAAGAGAGAGAGAGAGAGAGAGAGAGAGAGAGAGAGAGAGAGAGAGAGA